>NC_054842.1:14759825-15062907 GCF_018345385.1 Vulpes lagopus
AGAAATAACCTAAATGTCCATCAACAGTAGAATTAGTATATTGTAATATATTTATATTGTATAATATAAACAATGAAAAAAAGAACCATTGCTCTACAAATATGGATGAATGTCACAGATATGTAATGTTGAATTTTTAAAAAGGCCAACATACAATGCTCCATACTGTAGGATTCTATTTACCTGAAGTTCAAAAACAATCAAAACAAATCTATGTTAATAGAGGTCATGGTTGTGGGTACTTTTATGGAGATAATAAAAGGGCAGGGACACAAAAGAGCCTTCTGTAATAACAGGACCTTTTATATCTTGATCTAGATGGTAGATACATGAGTATCCACCATTTCATTATTTCTAAAACTTACTGAGCTATAAGCTTATGAATTGTGTATTCTTCAGTACATACCTTAATTCTATAAAGAAGTTAACAGTAAAGAACAAAGGACCAACATAGAAAAGGAAAGGTGGACATTAGGGGAGAGCAGGGACAGCTTATCCATTTAAACAGATTAAATTGAATGGATTCAGAGGTATGTTTGGGAGATTTGTAGGGTACCTCAGTTCTTTTCTCACTGTTTCTATTTCTGCGGCAAGATGTGAGGGGCAAGCAAGAGGTGGTAGGTTTTGGAGATGGTATGACATGGTTGTCTTGGAGAGTGAGAGTGAATGGATCATGGAAATGCAGTAAGATTTATGGGCAGTGCTGAGGGTCCATTTAAGTTATGTGCCTCATAAAATTAATGTCAAACTCAGCAGCACTGGTGGCATGCTTTACTCTTGCCACATTCGGTTGTTTGAAGTAAAGGAGCAGACCAAAAATTGGATGCAAGCAGGATCAAAGTTCTACCAGGGGAGGATGATGGAGGAAGAGTGAGCAAGGGAGATGGGGACTCATGAAAGGGAGTGACTGCAGTGTTCTACTATAAGATCTAAGCTAGCATGGATGTGAGCAGATGAAGGAGAAAACTCATACTGACAAAGTGGCAGGCAAAAAGCAGGTAGGCAGGCTTACTGATGTCATAGAATTATTGCCATAAAGGTTGTTAAAGTGATTGTAGAAGGAAGGAGGTGGTAGTCAGAGAATGGCTGGTTTGAAATTGAGCTAATATTCAAAACTGAGATTTGGAGTTAGCACAGTGATTGCTAATAACCAATTCTAAGATAGGGTAGAAAAAAGATCAGCAGAAGTGGGGAACTCAGTAAATGAGAGGTCAAGGTGATCTATTATGAAATTGCAAAGATAGACAGATATTCTTAATTCACTTATTAGCAGCATTCAATATGATTTTACTGAGCCCCTCTTATGTGCCAAGTTTTAAGTGAGCATATATTATAGTGTTGAAACATGGATTGGGCAATAGGACCTGACAGAACTTAGAAGAAATAGATTTTGCTACTAGCCCATTGGGTGTCCTGGATACTTTATTCATGTTTCTGATCTTATGTATATAAAGCTATTTAATTTTATCTATTATTCATTTGTGCCAATCTTACATTCACCACAGTACCCAGAAACACAGAGGCTAATTCAATCCTAGCAAGTCGATCTTTTGTATTGTTACTACTCTCTTCTGCTAGTCTTGCCATTTCGCATTTGAATTTACTGTGTACGCCTTCCTTGTTGTTTAACATTCTCTGCTATTCTTGCATATTAGTATGGTTTATTGATAGTAAAGAATTAGAAGTCTCTGTAAAGTGGAGACCTTTCTCAAATGACAAAGATTCCTGAGGTCAAATCATTTATTTAAATCAATCTCTAAATTTGAAAGTATCAAGAAATCACTTAACAAATGATCTGACTGTCCTACTATCTAGGTAGTTCTTCATAAATGTATGCGAACCCATAGCTGAACTAATGCCCTCAGCTTCTTCAGATCATTTAATCTTTTCCCAAGGAAACCAGGTTTTTATATTTTTTAAATATTTAATTTTTAAAAAAAATTTTGGAAATGAAATGGAATGAAATGGAAATGAAAACTGAAGGATTTTGTCAAGAAGCTAGACAAGTGAACCAAGAAGTCTCCAGTGGAAACTCTGTTGTTTTCTGTGTAAGTCTGTGACTAAAGCATTAATTTGAGTTAAGTAAAGAAGACACTTCAGCTGAAGGAAGGGAACTGATCCAGGGTGCCACACACACTGTAAATTCCATTTGCAGGCAAAACATTTCCTCTCAACCATCTCAGGCCCACACATTGTGAATGCCAGTCATCCTAGTGGACCAGAGGCAGACACAACAAGAGGAAATGTTAAGGGTGACCCACAATATCCTTTGAAAGAATCCAGTCTCTACAAGAGTCAACAAACATGTTCTTTTTTTGATGTGTTTGTTTTTTAGTGAAGAGACCTTCAGAGATGGAGCTTGACCTATTTGACTAGTTGGGATATTCATATTAGAGATTGATCATATGGATGAGGAGCAAATGAAGAACAGAGAGGAAGGGGAATAAAAGAAAAAGATGGATCAACATTCTAAATAAGGAGGAAAGAAGATAAATCAACAATGAGTTGGGTATAAAGCTATGTGAGAAAAATACTTCTAGAAACTGTATTTAGAAAAAAAAAAAACAACAAAGGGATTTACATGGCACTGCTCTACCCCTGTAAGCATATTTAACTGTGGTATAACAAAAAACATAATACAGGAGTTACTGCCCAGCTATAGATGTTTTCATTCTTTTCTCCAAAGATGTGAAGAGTTCAAAGAAAAGAGCCAAATGCTCAAAGATAGGAGGATTGGAGGGAAATAGACCTTCTGGTACCAGAGTCCAGATTCCACTCCTCGCCACAAGAATTGAACAGTTTGTTTGATGAGAGCTGTCAAACAGTGGAGAGATGAAGAATGTGATCTTGGGGGTAAATTTCAATCCACCTGCACTGAGTTCTTTGAATCATTGTGACCTATAACATATCACACTCCTGCTCACAGTGATGAGTATTCTTTTCATAATTTCCTTCCTCTATGTCTTTTGCTTTCTACTGTGTTTTAACCTCTTTCTATCTACTCCTGACACCCATCAAAAACTTGTTTCTCAAACTGAGTCCAGATGCTAAATTTCTATATGAAGCCTCATTGTTAATTTGGAAGTGATCATTCTCTCCTCTGACATCTGACAGTTCTTTATCTGTACTTCGGCTAAAGCTCTTGGCACTCAAACCCTGGAAGCTCCTAGAGGCACTATCCCTGATTCATCATGGTTGGCACTTAATACACAATTATTGAATGAATGAATGACTGCAAAACTGGGTGAATAATTCGGGACTCTGGGTGAAAAACTCAAGCTGTATAACCCATAGGAGCTATACAGTTGTTCAGGAAAGAACACAGAGATCCCAGTCCTTTGTTTTCGTCTTGACGCCTGTGATGATTTGTTTTATGTGTCAACTTGAACCAGCTAGGAGATGTTAAGATCGCTGGGAAAACTTTATTTCTGAATGTGTCTGTGAGGACTTTTTCCAGAAAACCTTAATATTTAAACTCGTAGTCTAAGTAAGGAAGATCCTCTTCATCAGTGTGGGTAGGCAGCAACCAATTCCCTGAGGGCTTGGACAGACTTAAAAAAAAAAAAAAAGTAGAGGAATAGCAAATACTCTCTCACTCTTCTTGAGCTAAGACACCCATTCTCTTGCCTTCAGACATGGGAATCTTGTGTCTATGGCTTTTCAACTCAGGAACTTATAATAGTTGTCCCCTGGTTCTCAGGCCTCAGACTAGAATTTTACACCATTTGGCTTCCCTTATTCAGATTTGGACTGAATTATATCACCACCGTTTCTGTTTCTTCAGCTTGCAGAACCCAGACTGTGGGACTTCTTGGCCTCCACAACCATGTAAGCCAATTTCTGTAAGTTACCTCTTTATCTATTTATCTTTCTATCTATTTATCTCTCTCTCCCTCTCTCTCCCTATCTCCTACTAGTTCTGTATCTGTACAGAACCCTAATACAATGCCTATTTCGTAAATGAATTGGTAGACAAAATGTGCTTATAGTTTGTCTTCGAGTTTGGCATTTCTTTGGAAGCACATTATGGCATGAAAGAAAACTGATGAAAATTGTTATAAAGGGTAGAGATGAGACTTTCTTAAGACCCACCAAAATTCTCTAATGGAAAATACCCAATATTGGTGGAGACTTGATTATGGCCTTCAAATACTGGAAACCCCAAATTGTAAGAAAAGGCCAGCTTCACTCAGGAATCCAAACTACAAAGACTGCTTCAAGCCTGAACGAGAACATCTCATCCACATTAAGTGGGAATTTGGCCTATGAATAGAAAACCATTGGATTTTTCAGGGAGAACACTAGAAATTCAGGGAGAATAAGATCAGCATGCTTGTGAACAAAAGGGCAAATGAGTAAAATCTTTTCATTGGAATAGGTTGAAAGGTAAATATTTGGAATTATCTCACTGGTGAATTAGAGAGAGAGACAGATGATCTAGGACAAAGGAAAAAAAAACTAAAGTCCCAACATTATTATCAATGGTGGTAGTGAGGGTGTTGGTAAGACAACAGTTGAAGTGATATACAACAATTTTCTTTGTTGGAGAAGGAAAGAAATTGAATAGGGAAAGTTGATGAATGCAGCAGAAAAGGGAGATGCAAATATGAAATGCTGATATACAAGTATGAGGGTTTTAAGATTTCAGAGGGGCAGCCATTATGGTTAGGTCCATAATGTGGCCTTTGACATGGGGGGCTGGAGTTGCTTAAGGTGAAAGTCACTGGAATCAAGGAGGTGAAGGGATGTTGACACCATGGTAATAATGAGGCAGGAACTGGAGGCAACAGGAGACTAATGACAAAAGGTCATACTGAATGTGGGGGTTGGCAAAGAGATCAATGAATGATAGCAAAAGTAAGTGGAAAAGGATAACTTCCTGGGGCAGTGTCACTAAAGGAAGAAATTTGCTCACTGTGTACAAGAAGCAACAGTGATATAAAAGACTGTTAACATTTCCCTCCAGCTCCATGGGTCAAAGAAGAAAGTGAAGTCTATATCCAAGAAGATGGTTGAAGAAGGACATATCCTTAGGACAACAGATTTTAGTTGAGGCATGAAGAAGAAATAATGTTTTGTGAGGAGCATGAAGATGTAGAGGAATTTATCTTTGTGTTTTACAAAGTGCTTTCAGAAAAATACAGAGGAAAAGATAGCACAGGAGATCAGCAGTAAATGGGTGACCCACTGGGCAAGATACTAGAGTATCTTGGTGAAAAAAGACTATGTGAAGGCAGAAGCTCCAGCCAACTGAATTAGGATAGTGATTCCAGAGACAAGAGAGAGAAGGCTGTTGGCATTTGCTCACCTCTAGGTTCCAGCCAGGCCAGGTGAGATCTCAAATGGTTTCATAGCTTGATATATGAATGCCTGTAAGTCATGCTAGAACTATTACATGTTGGACATATAAATATTCTTTCTTCTTTTTTTTTCCTACCTGCTCATTACTAGAGGCCATTCACTCCAGAGAGTTGAAAGACTGTATATTTGAATTCAAATTCAACCTAAGGATAAGCAAATGTTCCCTGTACAGAACTGCACAAAATGAACGAATCTTGAAAAATGCTTCGGCAGCCCGGGTGGCTCAGTGGTTTAGCACTGCCTTCAGCCCAGGGCCTGATACTGGAGACTCGGATCGAGTCCCACGTCGGGCTCCCTGCATGGAGCCTGCTTCTTCCTCTGCCTGTGTCTCTGCCTCTCTCTCTCTCATTCTGTGTGTCTCATGAATAACAAATAAAATCTTAAAAAAAAAAAAGAAAAATGCTTTTCATAAACCACTGTTGGTATATTACTCTTGACTCACAAGTGCTTTCACGATTTCTTAGTGGACAGGAAGAAGGGGCTCCTATAATAACTCTTATTATCATTGGTGTTGATCAGAAATGCTTCTCTGAAAGATAGCCAAACATTCCACCCATAAAATAATCTATAGCAAAACTGAAATGCTTTTCTTTTTTTTTTTTTTAAGATTTTATTTATTTATTCATGAGAGACACAGAGAGAGAGAGGCAGAGACACAGGCAGAGGGAGAAGCAGGCTCCATGCAGGGAGCCTGACGTGGGACTCAATCCCAAGTCTCCAGGATCACACCCTGGGCTGAAGGTGATGCTAAACCGATGAGCCACCTGGGCTGCCCTGAAGTGCTTTTCTTCTGGTTTCTTCTTCTGTCCTTGTTCATTGTTTTTACAGTTGTTATCATTTTTGAATATATTAATTACTACTAAAATTTAAATTTTAAATTTTAATTTAAAAATTTTTTAAATAATTATTTTAAAAAAATAATCTTTACCTATTTAACAATTGGGATTTAGAAGTAATTTTCCATTTGATTTTCAAGGCAATATGAAAGAAAGAAGAACTTTGTACAATAATAACAACAAATAAAACCAGGAAAATATGCTTACATTGTTTAGCATGATGGAAGATCTAGGTTTGTATCTATAAATCTCAGTTTTCTTAAAAATACAGTCAAACATTCATGCTTTACAGGTTTTTTGGAAATATTAATGAAATAATGCATACAAGTCTCTTATCATAGGGCTGGGTGGCTGTTAAGAACCTAATAGGAACTGTCATTACTATTGGTTTTACTTTTGTTGGTATCATCATTATGACAAGAAAAAAACTTTCATGATCTTAATATTTAGGATCAGAAATCAGCTTTGGCAGGAAATGCTTATTTATTTTCTCATAGAAATTACATTGAAAAAAAAAAAAAAGAAATTACATTGAGACACCTAGGGTGGACACATACAGTTCCAAAGGCATGGGTGACAGACATGTACCCTACATGAAAAGATAGTGAAAAAGAGGCAAAATGGGAGGAGCTTACATTTCTGAGAAATGGGGAGAGCCAGAGGAAACAGGGTTGGGAGGGCAGTGGGGAGAGATGCCCATGAGCAGAATGAGCACAAGCATATAGAGGGGAAGAGCTGGTGAAATCCCATCACGGGTATGTGACCAAAGGGCATTTAAAGCACAGGGTTGCACCTTTATAATCAATATGAGGTTGCTTACATGCCCAACATATGTCCATTACTGATCATGCCAAAGAGTTCACTAATGTTATTCTAAGTAGGGTTTTTGTGTGAAAACTGGGGAAGGGGGTAAATTCACATCTGAATCAACACAATGCAGAATATAGAGAGCACACAGAGGTGACTACAATGCCTATAATGCCCTAGAAAAATTTAACTATTTCAGAAAGCTGTGGACTTCCAAGGGTGAGGAATTGGGGCTTCCAGCCAATTTATCTGGTTTCAAAATACTGGGGACCCAGAGACACTCAGGTAACATTCTTTTTTTTTTTTTTCAGGTAATATTCTTAAACAAAGAAGGTGAAATTGAATATAGTTAACTCGGAAGGGCTGAAAAGTTATTCTAAATCTTAGTATTTTCTTATCCACTGGAAAAATAAGAAATAAAAGGTTTGATCATGGACAAATGTATGTAAGAAGCAGTTCCAACAGGAAATAAAACTAACTGATATAAAAACTAAATAGACAAAAGGACCAGAGTGTACTTTCTTAGTGGTGGTATTGAGGAAGTAAAGCAACCAAAGTCACATAGAAAGAAAAATCAATCTAGATATCACACTACTCTTAATTTTTATGTATGTCCTAATTTTCCTTGGCTTGGTCCCACTTAGTTCATCTGTTCTTCTTTATCCTAGAAGACTTTATTTTCTATTTAGAGCCTTCACTAACTCAAAGGCTACTATGGACACTATTTTTCTAGAACATTAACTACAGATGTTTCTACAGTTTGGGGCCTGTTTTTCTCTTTCCTTTGACCAAAGGAATTGTGTTTCCCACCTACCATTCAAAAATATTTATGAGAGTCAACTCTGTTTCACCAATCTCCTCCTTCATGAATTCCATGCCCATTTACAGAAAATAAAAATATATGGGTTTGAATTTCTTAAAAATGACCCTTAATTCTTATCTAAAAGGATATTTACAAAAAAACAAGAAGAGAAACTTAACAAGAGGGATCAATGACTAAACTGTGACTCAAGATCACAAGTTATAATAAACACAGATTCTAGAGAGAAGATATGAACAATGGTAAGAAGGAAGGTGCAGTCATCATTTTTTTCTTACCCACTTCTCAATAGGAACTGAGATTTCCTTTGAGAATTCTTATGTTTCTCTTTCCCAACCATGTTGCTAGAATGTACTTAGAATGTACTAAGTGGATCTTTACTTACTTACACAGTAAGTGGATCCTGATCCCTTGTCTAGAGGTGGATGAGAATAAACTTTCAGAACCAGTGAGACTACAGATGTTTACTAGAGCTCTGGGAAAGAAAAACCTTCTTCTTCTTCTTCTTCTTCTTCTTCTTCTTCTTCTTCTTCTTCTTCTTCTTCTTCTTCTTCTTCTTCTTCTTTTGTTTTTGTTTTTTTTGTTTTGTTTTGTTTTTCTGTGGAGACTTCTAGAAATGACTTTTGCTCTTCCCTGGCAGAGGAATAGTGTGAGTATATGGGGTCATTGCTGGGACAGCCCCTCTGCTAACCAGGACAGGGAAGTGGAACCGGGTTTGTTAGATGTGAGGCTGTGGAATGGTGGAATGTAGATGACATGCAGTTATGCAGAAAGAAAATAGGTCTTTAGTGACATCATTCAAGCCATTAAATTAAACCATTGTGAGCCGAATGTTTAAGTAGCCCCCTGTGGTTGGAGAGGTCATATTAATTTAAAGGAAGAAATTAGGCAAAAGAGAAAAGGAATTAAAAAATATACAACATTATCAGCTTGGATAGAACTGGCCAAAACCACAGCAGGCCAGACTAACAGAGGCTCTGTGTTACTATGCCTGTAAGGCATTTTATCCTTTCTCATCCAGGCAATAGAAGTTGCTGATGGAAACTTCTCTGACATTGATAGTTGGCTGTCTCTTTTAAACATTTACCCAAATTCAGCTTGCCTAATTATTTTAAATATTTTTTCATTACTATTTATAGCATCTCAAGACCATTTCCTAATTAGGAGATTCTAGTTAACAGAGTTTTCTGATATTTCTGAGGAAACTCATGGAAAATGGCCACCACTCTTCCACATCCGCCTTGCAGCTTAATGTGGAAACAATCCACTATAGTCCCTGATATTCCAGTACTGGGGTTAAATGTTAACACATTGAGAAATTAGTAGTTTGTCATACAATAGGCCCTCAGGAGGATGTGAAGAAATCCTGAGAAACAGGCTCAGGCCAGTTTTGATGAAAGAAGGAACTATGAGATTACTCTAGTTGATTGGATAGGCCCCACAGATATAAAGCTCTGAAATAGTTCTTAGAAAAGCCTAGGAGAAGAGAATATAAAACGGAAATAGAAAGTGGATACTGGATAGTCTCAAACGATCACTTTATTTGTATCGATTCTGCAAATGGCCTTAAGTGCTAGAGCTATTGTATCCTGCTACCATTTCTGATATCATATCACTTGACTGGATTCCCCACACCTTTCCAGTGTTACTAAATGTTGTATTTCTCTAGATACCGCTCATCCAACTCATTTGTTCTGTTAATCTTGGTAGACTGACTTTCCTGAACTAAATCTTACATACTGCTTGTAACCCAAATATTCTATTTCTATCAGATACCTTGTCTAATTTCTGAACTCTAATAAACTCATTATTTTATTTTTCCCTCTGTTTTTTTTTTAATTTTAATTCCAGTTAGTTAACAGTGTTATATTAGTTCAAGTGTATAATATAGTGATTCAACACTTCCACACATCACCTTCTGCTCATCAGGACAAGTGCACTCCTTAATTTTCATTATTTATATCACACACACACACACACACACACACACACACACACACACACACACATATACCCTGCCTCCTTTCTGGTAACTATCCGTTCCCTATAGTTAAGAGTCTGTTTCTTGGTTTGCCTTTCTCTCTCTCTTTTTTTTACCCTTTGTTTGTTTATTTGAGTGAAATCATGTATGTTTTTCTCTGACTTATTTAGCATTATACTTTATAGCTCCATCTATGTTTTTGAAAATCGGGATTTCATTCTTTTTATGGCTGAATAATATTCCATTGTATATGTATACCATATATTCTTTCTCCATTCATCAATTGATGGACACTTGGGTTACTTCCGTATCTTGGCTATTGTAAACAATGCTACTATAAATATAGGGGTGGATGCATCCCTTTGAATTAGTGCTCTTGTATCCTTTGGATAAATACCCAGTAGTGTGATTACTGGATCATACAGTAGTTCTATTTTTAACTTTTCAAGGCACTTCCATACAATTTTCCACAGTGGGTATACCAGTTTGCATTCCATGGTGCAAGAGGGTTCTCCTCTCTCCACAACCTCACCAACACCTGTTGTTTCTTGTGTTGTTAGCTTTAGCCATTCTGACAGGTGTGAGGTGATATCTCATTGTGGTTTCGATTTTCATTTCTTTGATGATAAGTGATATTGAGCATCTTTCCATATGTCTGTTGGCCATCTCAATAAATTACTTTAAATATCAAATGTTACCTAGGAGTGACGCAAAGCTAGATGTAACCAGGTCATCTTTAATAAGCATTGCAAAAAAAGCCTTCACCACGGATTCCTTTCATTCAGGATCTTCCAAATTATGTTCCATAAAAGGAGTATTCCAAGAAATTTTTATAGGTGTTCCACATACAAAGTACCCCTGAGTAAACAAGTTTTTAAAATGAGGGGATAAACCAAGTTATGTAGATATTTTTATCATGGGAATAAGAGTCCCTTTCTCTCTTTTCCTCCTTCCTTCTTTACATCCACCATTTCTTCCCCTGTAGGACTTCTCAGTGTCTAATGTACAGATATTTGTTGTGAATCTAAGTGCATCTCCAGGAAGACAAATGCAGTTTGTTACATTTCTCAAATGTGCTGAACCTTAGAACTTAAAAAATATATATATATGTATATATATATTAATATATATATATATTAATATTCCATGAGACTGAGGTACATTCTCAAGGACCTGGGTTTTTAAGTTTGACTTTACATTGGAATCACCTGGGCAGCTTTAACAACATACTGGTGCCTGGGTCCCACCTACAGATAATCTGATTTAATGAGCCTGGAGCATAGCCTGGGTATTTGGATATTTAGAGCTCCCCTAGTGATTCTCATATGCCACAAAATTTTAGATCTGCTACCTTAGGAGTTGTTTGGGAAGTTATGCTTAAATACATTCCATAAGGACATCTATATTTCACATGACTAAAAAATTAATCAAATTTAGGTGATATATTCCTGTTCTGTACTCTGTATTTCTATCACTCTTCCTTGAAGTTTTATCTTGCATTAAGAACAGGAGAGTAAAACAGAGACATATGTGTGTGTATGTGTGTGTACATGTGTATATGTATGTGTTTGTGTGTAATTGTAAACAATTGTAAAAGCATGGAATGTAGGTAAAATATTCTCAGTTGTACACAGGATTCTTTCTGCAGCACTGGTAAAAAGAAGGGATGGGGGTTCATGCACAGGAGGAGAGGAAAGTACAAGTGTTCTCATTAGCAGTGAGTCACAGTGAGTTTGTAGACAATGAAGGTCATCCTGGGTGTGAACTGGGAACTCGATTGAAAGCTCTGTTTCTACTTTTTCATGTTTTAGAAATACAAACAGTAAATAATCAGGATTAGATGCTGCCAGTTACAAAACGAGCCTTAGTATCCAAGCACAGTGTAATCCTTTTAACTGTATTTGACACCAGTGGAAAATAAAAAGGGCCATTTTAGTCATTGTTCTAATTACCTAAGGCTCAAAGAGATGTGCTAGAGAGGCAGATGGTTGTTGACATGGTGTGATTGCTTCTATATATCTCTCTATATATTGCATATGAGTCTTGGTCCTTTTAAAATAGAGCTTTAACATTACTAAGATCTCCCTGCAGTAACCATGTAACATGTAATAACCATACCATAGTGAATGTGCATATCATGCAAAGATACCAATTCATTTAATTTTATTTTCCTAGGATTTCCTAAATCTATCATTATAAGGGGATCCCTGGGTGGCGCAGCGGTTTGGCGCCTGCCTTTGGCCCAGGGCGCGATCCTGGAGACCCGGGATCGAGTCCCACATTGGGCTCCCGGTGCATGGAGCCTGCTTCTCCCTCTGCCTGTGTCTCTGCCTCTCTCTCTCTCTCTCTCTCTCTCTCTCTGTGTGACTATCATAAATAAATAAAAATAAAAAAAAAATCTATCATTATAAGCCATGAATCCTGTTAGAGTGGACTGCATAAATTCACATAGGGATTTCTCTGGTTATCAAAAAAGCCACTATGTTCATAGTCCAAGTCAAATTCTTTTTTTTTAAATCCTGCAGGGGCCCCTGGGTGGCTCAGGGGTTGAGCATCTGCTTTTGGCTCAAGTAGTGATCCCATGGTCCTGGAATCGAGTCTTGCATTGGAATCCCCGCAGGAAGCCTGCTTCTCCCTATGCCTATGTCTCTGTCTCTTTCATGAATAAATAAATAAAATCTTTAAAAATGAATCATAAAAATAAATAAATAAATACATCATGCAGAAGGAAGGAAATCAAACAAGACACAACAATGTATAATAGAATTCTGGGAGGAAGAAAAGAGTTTGAATAATGCAGGACAATTAACATTCTCCTTTTATTCAACTATCAGTTTTTCTCCTTCCGTTGTCTTACTTAGTCCAGCCTTTTCCCCTTCACCTGCCTGTGAGTGGCTGACTGACTTGGAGCAGTTTTCATTCTTGAGTGAGCATCATAATCACCTGGACAACTTATAGGAGATGATGATACTGGGCCTAAGCATTGCGTTTCTAACAAGTTTTTGGAGGTGCTGATGCTACTGGTTTAGGACCACATTTTCAGAACCAATAGCAGAGAACTGAAAATGTGAAGTCATAAACTTGGAGTCCTAGAAAGTGAGTAGCATAAAGTCTCTATTATAACTATTCTAATTTCTCATCAAACTCACACAGTATCAGCTGCCTTTTCAGCTCCAGAGAGGCCCCAGAGAGACCACTGAAGGGCTGGGATCTAAATGCTGATATTCCTAAATACTATGTTCATCCCTTCACTGGGTGCTGCCTACCTATCTCTGGCATTGATGGGATACTTGTGCTGTGCTTTCAGGTTCTCATGCCTTCTCCTTCTGTGTGGCCACTGAGAGTGGGCTGAGGTGAGGAAAAGTGGTGACAGGAACTCACTGCAGAAATGAACACAGAAACTGCACTCTCCCATGCTTTAGTAAGAACTCTTTGGTTATATTACTTATGTTAATATTCATGTCTTTAAACATAAATTAGTGATTATAGAAAAAGTCCTATGAGCTTGATGTGCTTTGCTGTGGCTGACTGGTTGGATTCCAATCTTGATGAGCTTCCCAAGGAAAGGTATTTTAGAAACTAGGCCTTATAAACACTATGTGATTTAACATCATATGGAATTAGTTCTTCAAATGAACTTGAAACCTTAAATGGCTTGGGTGATAAGTACAAATGCCAGTGGTGGGAGTTTTAATGCAAACAGACACCTTATACTATAAGCTAGGGGCAAAATAATTCAATTGAGTTTAGGGGATTAAAAAAATCCTCAAATCTTGCCTAAACTAGCCAAGTTCAAGGCCATCAATCAAACCTAATTTCCTAAAGGAACAAAAATAACAGAGGAGTTTTATGCACAAATGCTAAAAGAATAATAATAAAAAATAAACCCAAACAGAATCGCTGCTTATTTTATATTTATAGCCAATTTTATGACAAGAAAAATCAAGAGGAAAAACATCTCTTTGAGAGTAGGGAATTCAAGAAATGAAAATCCACAGATAGGAATGATCAAAGAGAAAAGTTTTCAAAGGACAAATTGATATTTTATCCCTATGTATACTGTTAATCTTCAGGAATTTTCAATGTCATTTAGAAAACATTAGTTAAGTTCCTTATGGACTGTTAGGATAATTTAGGACAAAACACAATGAGAGAAAGAGACAGGGAGAGAGCAGAAACTTTCCTGCTAGATGAAAAGGTGCCTTGTTTGATCATGGCTGAAAATCCTATTTAAGGGAAACCAGCCCTATGTCCACTGGCTGGCTGCCTTTCTTAAGTAAGCTCTTAATATAATAGTGCATCACTAATGGATTGGGCATGGTGCTTTCCATTGCATTAATGAAAAAGAGCTAAAGGCCATTACTTGTCCTGATTACCAGTAACAATGAGACCTAAATGCATGTCTTCTAGAAAATCTGCAAAAGGCATGACACAGGCCATTGAAGAATTAACACACACATACACATACACACAAATGAGGCAAAAAGGCTATGGGATCAGTGTGTTTGCAGTGGTGTGCACATGAGGGACCAAGACAACACAAAGGGTATGAAAGTACTTTCAGAAGGTGACTCAGGGGAATCAATTATAATGATGTTAGTAAGATAAATGAATATGATGGTTATCTAGGGAAAACAATTAACAAAATGAAATCTTCCAGATAAGCAGCATTGCTGAAGGGCAGTCATATTTCTAAGAGACACTTTGTACGTTTCCATCAACATTTTAAATTATTTCATTAAGACTCCTCCCCTAATAATTCTATTTCCTCCATTTTTTCACTTTTTCTTCCACCTTTTTATTCATGAGATTTTGATATCCCATTCAGAAAGCTCTCTGCATGTAGTTGTTCATTCAAATTTCAAAAATTCTTGGGAACTCTGTTTTCCTTTGACTATTTTTTTTTTTTAAGTTAAGGTTAGGATTATATAGGTGTGTCTACCAAATCAACATTCTTAGATGTGGACATCATTTATTCAATCAACAAATATTTATGAAACACCTACTAGGATGATGCTGGGCAACAGGGAAGAAAGGTAACTATCAGTACCCCCTGCTCTCAAGGAGTTTACATTCTTGACCGTAGAGGAAAAGAAAGATGATTAAACAGAAAATGATGATTCAGAGTGTTAAATGTTATGATGAAGATACTCTGGAGGACCTAAAAGAATATGAAGGATGCCATCTTTAAGATAAGATATAAAGATGAAGGACACTTCCATGAAAAATACAAAGCATCTGAGATAATCTCTGGAAAACAAGCCTGAATTAGCAAATTGAAAAGTAGAGGGAAAAATGTTAGACATCTAGACAGAATATCTAGACAGAGGAACAGATCCTAGCTATATTTCCACTTAGGCAAAAACTCTGGAAACTTGGCCAGTCCTGGAAAATGAAAGCAATTGTGCCTGGAGCACAGAAATAGTGAAAGATAAGTATGGAGAAGTAGAGATGGAGATCATGAAGGACCTTATAGCAGGGGCTAAGGACTGAGAAGGATTTTGAAGGCTGTGGAAAGATTTGAAAAAGTTTTAGAAAGATGACACTGATGATTGTAGTGAGAATGGATTGGGGTGGCTTAAGGCTTGAATCAGCAAGACCAGACAGATGGATGACATGCTAATCCTGTCAAGGATGACAGTTAATTAGATTAACTTTGTGGGGGAAAAACTGTCCTAAATTTTAGGCTTATTAGAGAAAGTTCAGGCATCTGACTAGTTTACTATTGCCTTCACATTCGGTCTTCCAAATTTGTTTGGAGTAAAAGTTAGCACTGAAGTCTGTACTTGAGGGTAAGACCTTATTTAAAGACTTCCATTTTTTATCAAATATTTGAGCCTTAGCACAACCAGGCAAAATGGGAATAGCATAGTTATTGAATTCCAAACCTCTGGAGACCTGCAATCTAAAGATGGGTTGGAGAGGTGGTGAGGAATGTACATGTATCTATACTGTTAGGTGGAGTACAACAGTGCTAACAGAAGACTTTGAATTTTCAAAATAAAGTTACATCACATCTGCCTGTGAAAATGAGGAAGAGATTCATGGCAGGGACGTTGTTAAAGATGAGTAAGATTTGACCAGCAGAAACTGCAGGTGTGGCAGAGAAGTAGTTCCAGGTAGAAAGTCAGCACAGGTCAAGTAAGAAAGAAAGTGCTCATAGCCAAACGCATCCTACAAATACTTGCGATGAGTGAGAGAACAGAATTATGGAGGGACTTGGTAGGAAAGGTGGTTGGAAGAGTATCTTGAGTATTATACCGTGGCAGGCTTTGAACTTCTGTACTAATATGTCTACTTGTTTTTACCTATTAAGTACTGATGAATACTTAATCCTTGTAACCTTTGAGTTGTGGCTCATGACTACAGATATTATACATTAGGAGTCTCTACTAATTTATTTAATTATAGCTCATCTTGCTCCCAAAAAGGATTTAAGGGAGCTTCCAAAATTGTATAAAATGTTGTAGTATCAAATAAGTGAGAAAAATGAGACAAAGGGAAGAAAGTAAGATGAAGTCAGCAAGGCTAATAAAATACATCCCATTAAAATTTGTCAGAGCTAGTTAGCAATGAATTACATGATTCACTGTGTCCATTAGGAAAGAAAATAAATCAGATGCATAGAAGAATAATTCCCAATATGGAGGCAACAGAGACATTTCTCCCACAGGTCAGAAAAAAGCAGATATTGTGTAGTCTTAGAAGCAAAAGTTTTAAAGTAAGCAAAGCAAGTTTCCAAGGGCTATGATTATAGTGTCCTTCAAATGGAAGTAAATGGCATTATGCCAATGCATACTTGAGAAAAGCTGTTTTTCAGGGGGTCAGTGGGACAGAGTCTCAGATAGAACAGCTTCTTCAGCCTAATCCAGGGTTATAATTTAGATAACTAAGGAGAATGGATATATTGCATATTATCCAAATATTCCTCCAAAAATATTATTTTCTTTTAGCCAAGGTTCTGAAAGGTATGAGTGTTAGTAACTTTGGAATTGTACTTCTTGACAAGGACTTGGAATGTAGCTTTCTTTGCTGTTAGTAACACATAAGTCTCAGTGCTGAACTTGGCACTGAATAGATAGTGTCAAATTGAAGAAGCTAAGAAGAATTTAAGAAAACCCACTCACTCCACCCAAAATAAACCTTCCACTATTTGGAGGTTTGTTGCAGGAAAGATAAGTTTCTTCTCAGGAAAAAATTAGGTCTGCATTCACAGAGAGATCAATAAGCAATCATCACTGTGGTTCTACAGTATGACGCAGTTTTAACACCCACGTCCCTGTAGAATAATCTCTAAGCCATCCATAGCTTTGAGTAGTGTAACATTCCTGGTATGTACTGGTGTGCAAGTTTGAGTGTTGCTATTAGAAAACTTGACTTTAGGGGATCCCTGGGTGGCTCAGCGGTTTAGTGCCTGCCTTCGGCCCAGGGCGTGATCCTGGAGTCCTGAGGTCGAGTCCTACATCGGGCTCCCGGCATGGAGCCTGCTTCTCCCTCTGCATGTGTCTCTGCCTCTCCCTCTCTCTATGTCTATCATAAGTAAATAAATAAAAATCTTTAAAAAAAGACAAAAGAAAAGTTGACTTTAGATTCAGAGATCTAATCTGTACACTCTCTCTGGCAGTAAAAGAATAGAGTAAGGATTGTTATTTATTAAGGTAACGCCTAGTTGTTATAGTAAGATCATATCCTTGCAGACCAAGTTAAAGTAAAAAATGTTAATCTCAAAGTTTATTCAGGCATTTGTGTGAAGGTTGAATAACAAAGGGAAAGGCCAGGTATTGACATTGCAATAATAAAATTAGAAGGTAACAAGGACCCAATCTGGACTAAGGTAACAGAATGGAACGTGGTTCAAATGGAGAGCAGACTCAAAGTATATTGTGAAATTAAAGAAAGAAAGAAAGAAAGAAAGAAAGAAAGAAAGAAAGAAAGAAAGAAAGAAAGAAAAAAGAAAGAAAGAAAGAAAGAAAGAAAGAAAGAAAGAAAGAAAGAAAGAAAGAAAGAAAGAAAAGACTGCATGAGGGGAAGAGTGAACAAAAATGTCTGAGATTTTTCTACTAAAGCTGTTTGGAAAGATAGAAAGAGATGGAGTACTTCCAAATTCGTTCTATGAGGCCAGCATCACCTTAATTCCGAAACCAGACAAAGACCCCACCAAAAAGGAGAATTACAGACCAATATCCCTGATGAACATGGATGCAAAAATTCTCAACAAGATACTAGCCAATAGGATCCAACAACACATTAAGAAAATTATTCACCATGACCAAGTAGGATTTATCCCTGGGACACAAGGCTGGTTCAACACTCGTAAAACCATCAATGTGATTCATCATATCAGCAAGAGAAAAACCAAGAACCATATGATACTCTCATTAGATGCAGAGAAAGCATTTGACAAAATACAGCATCCATTCCTGATCAAAACCCTTCAGAGTATTGGGATAGAGGGAACTTTCCTCGACATCTTAAAAGCCATCTACGAAAAGCCCACAGCAAATATCATTCTCAATGGGGAAGCACTGGGAGCCTTTCCCCTAAGATCAGGAACAAGACAGGGATGTCCACTCTCACCACTGCTGTTCAACATCGTTCTGGAAGTCCTCGCCTCAGCAATCAGACAACAAAAAGACATTAAAGGCATTCAAATTGGCAAAGAAGAAGTCAAACTCTCCCTCTTCGCCGATGACATGATACTCTACATAGAAAACCCAAAAGCCTCCACCCCAAGATTGCTAGAACTCATACAGCAATTTGGTAGCGTGGCAGGATACAAAATCAATGCCCAGAAATCAATGGCATTTCTATACAGTAACAATGAGACTGAAGAAAGAGAAATTAAGGAGTCAATCCCATTTATAATTGCACCCAAAAGCGTAAGATACCTAGGAATAAACCTAACCAAAGAGGTAAAAGATCTATACCCTAAAAACTATAGAACACTTCTGAAAGAAATTGAGGAAGACACAAAGAGATGGAAAAATATTCCATGCTCATGGATTGGCAGAATTAATATTGTAAAAATGTCAATGTTACCCAGGGCAATTTATACGTTTAATGAAATCCCTATCAAAATACCATGGACTTTCTTCAGAGAGTTAGAACAAATTATTTTAAGATTTGTGTGGAATCAGAAAAGACCCCGAATAGCCAGGGGAATTTTAAAAAAGAAAACCATAGCTGGGGGCATCACAATGCCAGATTTCAGGCTGTACTACAAAGCTGTGGTCATCAAGACAGTGTGGTACTGGCACAAAAACAGACACATAGATCAATGGAACAGAATAGAGAACCCAGAAGGGGACCCTGAAATGTACGGTCATCTAATATTCGATAAAGGAGGAAAGACTATCCATTGGAAGAAAGACAGTCTCTTCAATAAATGGTGCTGGGAAAATTGGACATCCACATGCAGAAGAATGAAACTGGACCACTCTCTTTCACCATACACAAAGATAAACTCAAAATGGATGAAAGATCTAAATGTGAGACAAGATTCCATCAAAATCCTAGAGGAGAACACAGGCAACACCCTTTTTGAACTTGGCCACAGTAACTTCTTGCAAGATACATCCACAAAGGCAAAAGAAACAAAAGCAAAAATGAACTATTGGGACTTCATCAAGATAAGAAGCTTTTGCACAGCAAAGGATACAGTCAACAAAACTAAAAGACAACCTACAGAATGGGAGAAGATATTTGCAAATGACATATCAGATAAAGGGCTAGTTTCCAAAATCTATAAAGAACTTATTAAACTCAGCACCAAAGAAACAAACAATCCAATCATGAAATGGGCAAAAGACATGAAGAGAAATCTCACAGAGGAAGACATGGACATGGCCAACATGCACATGAGAAAATGCTCTGCATCACTTGCCATCAGGGAAATACAAATCAAAACCACAATGAGATACCACCTCACACCAGTGAGAATGGGGAAAATTAACAAGGCAGGAAACAACAAATGTTGGAGAGGATGCGGAGAAAAGGGAACCCTCTTACACTGTTGGTGGGAATGTGAACTGGTGCAGCCACTCTGGAAAACTGTGTGGAGGTTCCTCAAAGAGTTAAAAATAGACCTGCCCTACGACCCAGCAATTGCACTGTTGGGGATTTACCCCAAAGATTCAGATGCAATGAAACGTCGGGACACCTGCACCCCGATGTTTCTATCAGCAATGGCCACAATAGCCAAACTGTGGAAGGAGCCTCGGTGTCCATCGAAAGATGAATGGATAAAGAAGATGTGGTTTATGTATACAATGGAATATTACTCAGCAATTAGAAACGACAAATACCCACCATTTGCTTCAACGTGGATGGAACTGGAGGGTATTATGCTGAGTGAAATAAGTCAATCGGAGAAGGACAAACAGTGTATGTTCTCATTCATTTGGGGAATATGAATAATGGTGAAAGGGAATATAAAGGAAGGGAGAAGAAATGTTGGGAAATATCAGGAAGGGAGACAGAACATAAAGACTCCTAACTCGGGGAAACGAACTAGGGGTGGTGGAAGGGGAGGAGGGCGGGTGTTGGAGGGGAAGGGGTGACGGGCACTGAGGTGGACACTTGACGGGATGAGCACTGGGTGTTTTTCTGTATGTTGGTAAATTGAACACCAATAAAAATTAATTAAAAAAAAATGTCTGAGATTTGAAGCACAGTATCTTGGAAGAAAAATGACTTGTCAGTTTATAAGAGATGTCCTATTTTACTTCAAGCTCAGTTGAGTATTAAATCATATGATTCTCACCCAAAAGGAAGAGCTATGTTCCAAGTCACTATCAAAGACCATAACAATCCTAAACTCATAAATACACTTAATGTTAAAAATCTTATCTTTGAGATACAATGCTAAGAGTGGTTTGCTTGAACTCTAGGGAAGTCTGTGGGAGCAAGTAGATGAGGAAATATTATGAGGCTTGAATTATGAATATAAAGTCTGGGCTTCAGCAGGCCAGCCAAGAGTGGTGGAAGCAGAAGGGAGACTTATGGGAGGTATCTAGAAACAAATGCATGGATCTCAGAGGATGCGATAAGCAATAGAGATATGGAGGCCATGTATATGATGGTTAAAGCTGATGAACCAGATGACTTCTCTGGGGATAAGAACAAAGAAAAGCAAAATGCCCTAACACCAGCACCCTAGGAAATGAGATAGAATGGACCTTCACCTTTTGTTTTTGTTTTTGTTTAAGCAGAGGAATAAATCATCAATGGATAGGTATATGTTGAAGAAGGTGGGTGTAGGAACACTAATGTAAGAACATCAGAGGTTAAGACATAAACAAGAACATAGAAAGAAGGGTTAACATTGATAAAGAGAAGGCCAGGACTTGACAAAATACAGGAAGAAGAGAGGAAGAATGAAGAAATAGATATTTGAAGTAAAGAGAAAACATTTGTGGGAGATCAGATCAAATATGGTGTCTATCTTCTCATAATGGAGGAGGTAGCTATCTTCTGAGTATAAATGGCAAGACTTGGGTTTGGAACTTGAGAAGGTCAAAAAGTTTAAAATAGCTGATGGAACACAAATATGGGTGGGGGTTTGAGCTGAGTTTGTAAAGAATCATTTTGTAGAGGACACACAAACTTCTTCACTGGATGGTTGTGACAATCAAATGTAACCAGTAAATCCACATAAAGTACTTAGCACATCAACTTGAACATAAGGTACTCTTTTTGTGCATAGATTCATTTTTAGTTTAGGAATACTGTCCATATACACTCAATGCTTATGATAAATAAAACAGAATTTGAGCTATCCCATGTTTGCATTGACTTTTGATCAAGGCCATTGAATATTCTGTTATATTTTTATCAGGCAACATTATAATTGCCCTTTAGATAAGGAAAGAATTTATGGAAATCTTTCAAATGATCTTTAATTAGCTGGTAGCTATTAGCAAGGTCATAGTATTCCCAATTAAACAAATTTTAAGAATTACCAACAATTATCAGACAAGAAGAGTTGATGACTGGGGGATAAAAGAGAAAGGCAAGGGCATTTTGCAAACCTAAAAACAAACACCTCCCTTTTCTGTCTAACATGAGTGACTACTGCATCATTTCCAAGGGCAATTCTAGGTTTGCTTTGTTCCTCTCACTTACTAGACAATACTAAGACATTAAGTGAGGTTGCCCCTCACTTCCTGACAGTACACAATGCAGAAAACTATCACTTCCTGAAGCCCTTCCCAAAGACATACTGTACAAGTTCAAATCCTGTAAGTCCATCCAAAATCCCTCCTCTGAGATGCTCTGTGGCTCACCTGCAACATCTTCCTTTGTTTTTCAAGCTAGTAAAGCTAATTTTATTTGACTATAGTTGGTCTCTGGTCTTCTTTGGCTAGTAGGCTTTAATCTTCCAGAAGAAATATCTCAAAAATCTCAATGATTTTTTTAAACCAACTCTATATATTTGATTTGCTAAAGTAACTGCTCAATTATGAATGAAATTCCCATTTCCTGAATCTGGAGTCCTGTGCTTTCCCAGATCTGAGTCTCTTGGGCAGAGTGCTGGATGCAAAGCAGGCACATAACGTAATTAAATTTATGCCTTATAGGGACCTGCAATCCATTACCCTGAATCCAACATGATTTTGCTGCCAGCTGAAATATGTCTGTTGCATGTAAATTAAAGGGCACCATTGTTTTAAAATCTTTTCAACTTTTTGTTTTTCATTTTTTAAGGAAACTTGATGGGAAGCTATTATAGTTTTTGATATGTACTACCTAGGTCAGATAGCTGATGGCTTTGCAATCAATATTGTATCAAAGCTAAATCACAATGAGTACACCAAAGTGCACAGTTCAGACAAGTAAAAAATGACTGACCTGATAAGAAGTAATATACTGTTTGTGACATATTCCACATTATCTAAATGAATAATAGTAGTAGAAAAGAAGGATGTATAACCAGTATCTTAGGTGGCAAGCGGACTTTGAAAAGTTACCACCATGATTTTGGTAGGAATAAATATTTTGTGATCTGCAACTTGGGAAAACAAATTATCCACAAAAGCAGATTTTATTTTAAACATATATTTCAAAGGTGTACATATATTCACATATATTTGTATACACACATATACAATTGTATTTTATATATGTACATATATAAAACTTGTGGAAGTTAGACTTAATACCCACATGTAATTAAAGTATATTATATACGGTCCTAATTTCAAACATATTTTATCAATTCCATAAACCACAAGAGACTAGAATTCTCTCATTAAATAAACTAAGAAGATTTTAGGTTTTTCCAAGTGCTGCATACCAGGGACACATTATATCATTTGGAATGTGATTTCCATATGGACGATATTAAAAGCAGTGGTCAACTGGTTGTGGAGATGCACCTTCTGGTAGGGAGGTAATGAATTCACATAAAAAAAAATTAAGACTGACTTGAGGCTACAGAATTGCTCAAAAATTCTATGTCACTTTTATCAAGAAACAGTTTTCTTTTAATTCTACCATAAATGCCATAGTCTAACCGTTACAATCATCATTATCATCATCTTTATAGGAACACACTCATGTTTTCTGGGTCTATAAATATCTCCCCCATATTAGATATACTGAAAGACTGTGCTATTAACATTTCAGCAAATGATACAAATTGCAAAGCAACATCTTAAAAAGCTTAGAAAAAATTAAAAACACATATGGTATTCATGTAATGCACTCTCTTTGAGTGTTACATTCATGTTTAGGACTCAAAAATCAAAAAAATGGTTTCATTTTGTCACCCTTTCTACTTTGCGTTATGAGTATTATTTATTCATGTTGTTGAAAAAGCTTTAAATTTGATATATTATATTGATTCAACTAATAATATTATCACAGTTCAGACAATAGGGAAGAAATATAGTAAACTCCTTTACTATTTCTTCTGTTGTTAGATATTGGTTTTGAAAACTATTTTAAAGCAGCATTGGTTCAGTCAATCTCTTATGGCAAGTGTTAAGGTTAGTGATGCTTAAGGAAGTCCAACATACTTCCTTGAATGAAGGGAAAGGAAAAAAGAAAGCCCCAATTATTTCACATCTATTATGACTCAGGCATGTACGAGGTACTTTAGATATGTCATCTCAATCCTCATATAAGTACACACAGAGAGGTGTTAATGCACTATCTGTACTTAATGAGTAGAAAAGTAAGCTTCAGAAAATTTAAGTAAAATTTATTGTGAAATAATTATTAAATAGTTGAACCAGGAATCACATACACCTTCTTGACTCTGAAAGCCATTTCTAACTGTTAGGCCATACTTTTTCCTATTCAGAGTTGCATATGTGTGAATAAATGAAAACTGCCTGCTGGCCAATTTTTAGATCAGATCAACACATAATCACAATCATCTTTCATTTTATCTTGCCATTGAGACTTTATAGCACACAAACTTCCCTGAGCCCATTAGCATTTTTTCATTTATTTTTTTTAACCATAAAAATGAGAGCTTTTGTATTTCCAAGTCAAATCTGCGAAGGGTTTAAATAATTAAGCAGTATATTAAAAAGCACAATTAAAAAACACCAGCAAATCAATGAAGAGTTGAGAGCAATCAAGAGAACATGCCACTGGGAATGTTTGCAATGTACTGCATCTGACTCGAACTGTCCTGATAGCCAAGGCCAAAAGGGAAATAGATTAAGTTATGTACTTTAGAATGTCAGTTAAAAAGAAGGCTATCTGCTCATCTGGAGAGAAATACTTGCCGAGGCACTGAACTCAAGCAGCAATTCATCATTGGCTTCTTTATATAAGGAACATTGAGTAAAATAATGGACAATTACTTCCACTGTAGTGTCTCCAGAAAGCTAGTGATGTGGTTTAAGTGTCTGTGTCATGTGTCACCCCTTTAAGAAAGAAGAGGCTAAAACATTACATTTTAACACTGAGAAAGCATTTCTATAGGGATGTGCAATCATACGGTTCAGGTATTTTGCTTTCTGATAAACTAATTTAACACACAGAGTCTAGAGAAATGTTAGCACGTCTGTCAGGCTGTGTCTCTCTGGTATCAGACGTCTCAAGTCTGCCTCTGGCAAGTGCTGAATCATAGTCAGTTCAGGGTTGGATTCTCTGGCAGGAACCCCCATGCCTACTCTGTGCTTTTGATTAAAAAGGGAACCATGTGCTTTCAGGACCAGATGTGCTGATTCCTGCACATGACATTCGCTTCCTTTAAGATCGATCCTTGTCTTGAAAATGCTCTCTTCCTCAGCTGCCATTATAGAGGCAGTGCCATTGTCGATGGTTGGGGTACTAAGTGACACTGTACACTGTCGCTCTGGAGTGCTCTGAACCCATCGCTGCCACTCACTGAGGATTATGTTGCAAAAAGACGGCATTTTGCATGCTGCCTTTCCATGTCTGGTATGTCCTGCATCACCAAGTAGAATTTGCTCTGACCCTACCACAGAAGGGCAGTCCTATCTCCAGCCCTCCTAGGCCTGCCTTATGCAGTGCCAAGTCTTTAGATGAAACTAGGAAAGCGTCCCTTCACCTTGAGTGCAAAGTGGAATACAGTACTCAGAGAAGTGGTTACCCAGGGGGAAACAGAATAGCTAGCTAGTGCTGAAAGATAAAGAGTGACTTCAGTGGACCCCAATCAACCACAACGGCCATGAGAATACCAGTCTAGGTGGTGTGACAAAGATATAAATTATATTTTTTACTACAAATCCATCCCGATGACCTATCTCTTCTCTTTTCTATAAATTTCTAAAAGTACAGAATTCTAAAGCTGTCAAGAGTATATTAAACAGAATATATATTTAATTTTCCTGGTTGATAATCTGTCATTGCTGGTATATACAAATAAGTCCCAGAAAACCAACAGATGATGAGCATGTGAAAGATTTAAAAAATGTACTTAGAGTTTTAATACTTCAGTACCACAAACAATTATGCTGTACACACTAAAATATTAAGATGTCTCTCTCATTCTCTATCTCAACCTGTCCCACCTCTGCCTTTCTGATATTTCATATGCCTTTCATGAAGTAAAAAAAAAAAAACACAAAATGCCAGCTTTAAAATGAAATGTATTTTATGCTTATTATGATGTATTTAACTCGAAATACTTATAAAATCAATTGATTAGAGCAGGTGTGTAAACTATGTAACCCACCCAAATCTAGCTTGGTGCCCATTTTTATAAATAAAGTTTTAATGAGATACAGCCATGCTCATCTACATACACAGTCTGTGGCTGTTTTCACCCCTAAGGCAGAGTTGGGTAGCTATGATACACTGTATGGCCATCAAAGCCTAAAATATTTATAGTATGGACCTTTACAGAAAAAAACTGAATTAGAAGAGGAGGTATAAAATTTTGCATCCTTCTATCCCAAATCCCTTCATACATCCCAAACTGGACTAAATTAGTGATGTTTATATATCAGGACAGTCTATTTGCTTAAGCTCCTTTTGGTTATTGGGTACCTGAATAAAGCAACAGAAAATTGGGGCCCCACAGGAAAAGTCTTTAAGGCTTTATTTTTGTAACGTAGTGAACAATATAAATGCACTAGCAGGAACACAATAACAGCATGCCCATGCCTATTTGTCAAATACTCATACAAGTCTGTTCTGCAAACTACTTTTATGATATCTGTTGCATGCTATGTTATACGACAAGTCTTTACAACACCATGCTCTGTTTTTAGATTCAATGTTCTTTGTAGCAAATGGGTACATCTTTATTTTATACCATCTAGTCTTGGTTCCTTGTAGCACTGTAGGAAGTCATAAATATTAGCTGAATGAGTGAATAATAAGTAGAGCAAAACCTCCCTTATTAGAATTTATTGAAAGGAAACAATCAATTAGTGCATTTAAACAAATGCAATTTTGTAATTAAAATAGATGCACAATATTTGAGCAAATAAATGAAACTGATTTTCATGCATGGCTTGTAGGAACACATAACTCTATGTCAGGTCTTTTACAGTAAATACAATTTAATGGCTAATTGTTGCCAATTGGAGGTACTAATGGACCTAATTTTTAATTAAGAGATGGAAATCATTTGTAATTAGCTCATGGTATCCAGGAAAACAAATTTTATTTAGAGCTTGAAAAATGGTTTTGTTTTTTGAAATAGTTCAAACACGCCCTTGCCCCCAGTTAAGGGCTAGTTTTATAAAGTTATTCCTATCCAAGGAGAGGCAGTATAGAGGTAGGCTTCAACCAAATCTTTGGTGTAGCATCACCAATTCCTCCAATGCAAACTGATGTTACTGACTAGCAAAGAAGATGTGCAGCAAAAACTGCACACTCTTTTGGCAGGGAATTTGGTCTTAATCTAGGCCAAGTACCTCTGTGAAGGACTTCATTCTTATAGCATGACTCCTTGGCTAGAAATCTGACACTTAAGTATTGGACCACACTGAGTGTAACTCTATTGTGATTTACATATGCCTTTTCTGTGAAATCTCATTGTGAAATTATCCTGATAATGTTGACTATTCTCAACCTATTTTAGCTGGTGTGTAGGAAAGACATGACAGAAAATGCATGTATGTTCTGAAGTTCTATGGTTTCCTATCAAAGCATCTCTTTGGCTCCTTTTTATTTTTTCATTTTTCCCAAACACAGGTTGAGATTTTGAACTCTAAGTTTTTTAGAAAAGAAGAACGAATTTTGGTTCTACTTCAGTTCCCTGTCTATGGTAGTTTTTTGCTTGATTTCTTGATGATACCTATCAGGGATATTCAGCTCAGACCAACTGAGATAAAAAATCTGACAACAAATTATCAATAGTTTTCCCATGTTCCTCAAAAAATCCAACTGTGAATAGAAAAAAATGTTTTACTTGCCATTTTTTTCCATTTAAATTTCCCTAAAATTGGAGGATCTTTTAAAAAATTATAATTATAAGGGAAAAGAAACAATAAAAAGACAATAGGCTCTTGTGATTTTTGCATGAAAATATACTTAGTTCCAGGATTCTGTCTTCTGTCCTTAAAATAAGCTGGATAAGGTATAGCAGAGACTTTGAACAAGGTGAGGTGAGTCCTGTGAAATAAATCTAGGGCTCTTGTTTGTAAACTGTAGCCAGTCTTTTTGGATATCTTCAATCTTTCATACCCATATTCTTCCTGATTGATTGATTTATTTATTTATGATTTTATTTATTCATGAGACACACACACACACACACACACACACACACAGAGAGAGAGAGAGAGAGAGAGAGAGAGGCAGGGACACAGGGAGAGGGAGAAGCAGGCTCCATGCAGGGAGCTCGATGCGGGACTCGATCCAGGGACTCCAGCATCACACCCTGGGCCAAAGGCAGGCGCTAAACCACTGAGCCACCCAGGGATCCCGTTTTTTTAAATGTATTCACATGTTAACTATTTACCTTAAACATTTCCTAAGCAAAGTATCCCTTAAGCTATGTGCTTGATGAACTTACTCTATGTTCTTCAAATTCACATTGAAGTAACTAAGTACTAGAGTAAAAATAGCAAGTTTGAGTCCCTATGCTTCTAAAATCATTGGAAGTATTATGGTGATACACAAACCATGCCCTGAAAAACACTGATCTCATACAGGTTTCTGCAGTTAATCAGATCTATATTCCAAGTGTTCTGGAAAGAATTTTATTCTTAAAAATTCTGAAAGTCATTAGTGTGTGTCTAACATGTTCCAGAAATATGTTCTATCAGTTCTATCAGCGATCAGCTGACATCTTAATGTCAAAAAACAAATTTAAAAAATCCAGACATACAAAAATACACACTTGAACAGTGACCTCTTGAATTCATATTGCCTGATTTCCTTAACCTCTGTCACTTTCACCTCAAGTTCATCTTTTGGCCACCTGTTCTCATAACCTTGACTTTCCAAAGAACAGTTTATTATCCATAAATCTTAAACCTGAGTCTTCTATTCTGACTACTTGGTATATCTCACTGAGACCTCTGTTCTCTATAATCCCTGTTTCTCCCTCTCTCCCATCCCTGTGGGCCTCTTTTCTCTTTCTATTGACCTGGAAACTATAGTTTGTCACTCAATCACTCTCTTGCCAATATTCTCAGCACATATTGGCCTTTTTTTTCCACTTCAGTCAGTAAAATCTTAGCCCTGGATTAATGCACCTCTCTGCCTTCTTGGCTACTGGATCACTACAGCAGAAAATCAAACATCCTTACAGAATGGCATCACAAAAATCCATAATCTTTAGCTTCTAATGGACCTCCAGTACTGCCCCTCAAACTCTCTATGTATTGGTAGCTGGCTTTCTTACTCCACAGTTTTCCAAACCTCTGTTTTCCTTAAATCCTTTCCCATGCCATTTCCTAAATGCTCTCAGAAGACGCCACTTAATACTTCACATAAAAACAAATAGTACTTATCTCATTAAAAAAATCTCTTGATATTCTGTTTCTACATTTATAGATTTACACACACATACAACATGCCTTCCTCCTGTCTTCCCACATTCCCACAAGAGATGTCTGCCTTCCTCAATGACCTAGTTCTATCACTCATGGCTTCATGAATTACATCTTTAAACTTCAGAATGCTTTCCTGGCTCTTTCTGTCATGACCAAATATTTTCCATTTAAAGCATCTTAAAAATCAGAACAGCAATCAATTTTATTCTCCATTTGTTTTTAGTTTTATCCTCTCTACTCTTCAACGCCAAATCTGTCAAGTTTCTGGCACTTGTTGCATTTACTTTTGTACAGGATATTCACTGTCTACCTTTCCCCTTTATACCATCTCATCAAATTGATGAGTGAGCTCTGTGTAACTAAATCCAGTAATGTCTTTTAAGGATTTTTCTTAATGGAGCATCCTCTCTTCATATACATCCTTGCTTTGGCTTTGTTTGAAACCTCATAATCTTGGTTTTCCTCCCATGCCTATAGTTGTCTTCCCAATCTTCATCTTAGGTGCCTTTTCCTGCCCATTTTATACTATTTAAGGATCTGCCTACACCCTTCATTCTAAGAACATTCTCTGAATGACATGACTTAATTCCATGGCAATAACTCTAAAATTCTTTAGCTAAGAGCTGTCTTCTAAGTTCCAGACACACACATCCAAATATTTATTGATTATTTCCATTTGGATGCCTCATAGACATCTGAAGCTCAACATGTACAGTACTAAACTTAGTCTCTTTCCTGCCAACTTGATCCTCTGTCCTCTGGTTCAGATCTCACCAAATGACACCCCGGGCCACTGAGTTGCCAGGAACTTAAGGAACTACCGTTAACTCTTTTCTATCCTTCTATTCTGATAGCCAGTCATCACTTCAACACTATATCATAAGTTTGTCAACATTGCACTCTCATTTCCACAGCTTGAGCACATGCCAACTTCATTTTGTGCTTGGGTTCTTGAATTCTGGTCTCTGGTTTCCAGTTTTACGTCTCTTCAAAGCATTTACCATACTGTATCCAGGGTGGTCATGTCAGTCTCCAACTTAAAACCTTTTAGTGCTTATTGCCATCAGGATAGACCTCAAGTAATCATATCTGTTGATTTTGCTCCAGCTTATTCCTCCAGACTCATTTTCTCTACTCCCCATCTCTCTTTATGTGTCTCTGTGCCATTGGACCATTCATACCTCCTTGAATTTACTAACCTGCTACCATGAGCCTTTGTTTGTATATGCTGCCCCCTTGGTCTGAAACTTTCCTTCTCCAACTTTTTTTTTTACTTGGCTAATCCCCATGTCTCCTTATGTCTCCATTTAGAGGTTTATTCCACTTTTTCTGACTCCTCTATGTTGATTTTTTTTCTTTGTGCCACCATAGCACCTTGTAATAAGAATAATTAGGATAGTTGTTGTTAATAACATTTGAGCACTTCTTTTATGCCAGGATATGTTTTTTTTTTTTTTTTTTTTTTTTTTTTAAATTTTTTTTTATTTATTTATGATAGTCACAGAGAGAGAGAGAGAGAGGCAGAGACACAGGCGGAGGGAGAAGCAGGCTCCATGCACCGGGAGCCTGATGTGGGATTCGATCCCGGGTCTCCAGGATCGCGCCCTGGGCCAAAGGCAGGCGCCAAACCGCTGCGCCACCCAGGGATCCCCTCCAGGATCTGTTTTAAGTGGGCTATGTATCTTTTAAAAAATATTTTATTTATTTATTTTATTTTAGAGAGAGAGCAAGAGGGAAAAAGAGAGTGATACAATGGGAAGAGGGGCAAGGAGAGGGAGAAAGAGAATCTTAAGCAAGCTCCACATCCAGTGCAGAGCCCTACTCAAGGCTTGATCTCATAACCTTGAGATCTTGACCTTAGCTGAAACCAAGTCAGATGCTTAACTGACTGAGCTACCCAGGTGGTCCATGGACTATATATTTTAATACCCCTAATACTCGCAACAACTTTATGAGGTAACTATTATTATTTCCTCAGATAAGTAACAGAAGATACAGAGAAATAATTTTCCCAAGTTTCTATAACTAGTAACATAAGTAGATTCTTAATTTAGGTATTTATTGAAGAGTTTACAGACTTAAACATCACATATTTGTCTACGTGGAAACACTTTTAACACTGTGTCATAATCATCTGTTTGTACCTGAATTCCTACTTCAGCCCTAGGTTATTAGAAGGAAGCTGTATCCTCAGCACCCAACACAATCATGGCCACATAGTATGCTTCCAATAAATATTATTTGAATAAATAAAAGAACAAAGTGACCTGTGACTCAAAGAGGAAAGAGGCCTCCTCACCTAAAATCAGCTTTCCCTGACATAGCCTCAGTGTCTATATTGTCACCTTTAGTCCCAAGGATGCCAGGTGATTTGCTACTATCTAATCGCCCCATACATCATTATCTTCAAGAGTTTATATATCCTGTCCTATTCCCCTGATCTACCTTTGCCACTCTTGTCCAACTGCTAAAGTCCTATTCATCTTTCCAAATCCAGCTCAGAATTCACTTTATCACTGATCTTCCTTTTAGATTCTAGATTTTAGTTCTTCATACTTTATACATTTGAACATCACAAATAATGACAACAACATTAAATTAGACTATATATATATTTTTACCATTGGTCTATTTTTCTACTCATCTTTGTACCCCAAGTACTTGAGTGTAGTGCCTAGTGCTCAGAAGGTGTTCAATAAGTGTTTGATGGGTTGATTGAATGATATTAGGTTGGATTATGTCTCTGTAGATTACGAAGCAGACATCTTGAACTCAGATACATTATGACAATTTAGTCAGTTCCAACACTGGCAAAGAATTAATTACTATTTGAGTTGTCCAATCTGGGCATATTGGGAGATATGAGAAGAAAGTCTTATAACCCCTTTTCCTATTTTACTTCCCTGATTTGGTCAAGGGTTGTGCAAAGGAAACACTATCCAAAAGTCACTCACATTGTCCCCACCAGGATAGTTACCACACTTTTGGAAGGTTCTATTTTCATTTAGCTGTCTAAGATCTAAAAATGTCTATGAAACTGATAAAACGTCAAATCGCCAATCCCAACTTAGAAGAAGGAAGTGACTGTGACACTCCCACCTTGCCCCCATGTTATTTTTTCTGTTACTTCTATACTAGTCCCTTCTTTTGTACTCTACAGCTGGGATATTTATTTTAGTGATATTATATCTGACTTTTCTAACTACTCTATGTGATTATTTTTTGTTGTTGTTGTTCCTTAAGCACACACAAATTTGCTGGATTAAGTTTCTTAAAGCCCTACTTTGATCAAGTCATTTCTCTGCAGCAGAACTTTCAGCAGTACCTGTCTATGGAATTAAGCAGGAGCTCCGAGCAGCCAGATGTCCTGCCTCAATTGATTTGTGTAAAAGCCAGACCCTATGGCTGATATCTAGCAAGTGCTTTTGATGTTCCTTTTTGTTGTTGTTGTTCATTTGGTTCTCAAAAGTGAAATCAGGGGGATCCCTGGGTGGCTCAGCGGTTTAGCGCCTGCCTTTGGCCCAGGGCGTGATCCTGGAGACCCGGGATCGAATCCCACGTCGGGCTCCCGGCATGGAGCCTGCTTCTCCCTCCTCCTGTATCTCTGCCTCTCTCTCTCTCTCTCTCTCTCTCTCTGTCTATCATGAATAAATAAATAAATAAATAAATAAATAAATAAATAAATCTAAAAAAAAATTGAAATCAGGCAACCTGGCTGAAGGAAAGTTCCAGGTCTTTTGCTACGATTAATATAGCTGAATTAGCAAGAGTATAAGCCACATGTTAAACAAAGTCAAGGCTCTATGCACTGAACAAAGTATCTTCCCAGGGATCCCATATCCTACATGAAATAGGCACATTAAGATATGACACATAATACACTTTGGGAAAGGTGAGTGGTATTCCAATTAATGACAATTTGTAGAGATCTTCAAAAGGACCAAAGTAACTTCACAGCTGAAAGCTAGCTGATTGTTTCTCAACTGAACTTTTAAGATGAGTATTCAGCCATGAGCATAATTAAACAAGTCCACAAGACATGAGAAACAGATTACCCTTCAGATGCTGGGTCAGGCAAACCAGGTGGTCAAGAACACAGTGTTCTCTGTTTGAAAACCACGATTCAGTTGCTAGACTCTACTACCCCTTGGGCTCTTTCATTCTATTTCTGGCCTTTGTCTCTTGCTCTGTCACACCAATGCCCTTTTTGGTTTAGATTTTATGTCCTCATCATCTAACACATCAAAGGATCAAAGAGTTCAAAGCTCCTCAGGCTGCCAGTATTTTATTTAGTTAGGAAAATCAACAAAAATGAAAAAATTGTGCCCATTTTCCTCTTTGCAAAAAAACAAAATTCAAAATTAAGGTGATCTGTGCAGTTCAAAATAAAAACCAACCTCTTCATATACATATACCGTCTTACAAACTGCACCACTGAAGTTATTGAAACAATTTAAATATTGATAATTAAAATCCTCAAAATGCTAAAGCATTCTCAAATCCATCACTGCCACTTTGTTGTACAAATGGAACATTGGCAGCCTTTCTTTCAATATTCAAAATAGCATTTTTTTTGGAACAAATTTGAACTTTTGATTCATTCAACAAACAATTATATCAAGCACCTACTATGTGTCAGACACTACACTGGGTGCTGAGCAAGCAAAATGGAATGACTTTCTGATTTCAGAAGAATTCTGGTCTCTAAAGCAGTGCTTCTCAAACTATTTTTTTATTAATCTGTGCCCCTTTTTGATAAACATAAACATCCTTTTCCCACTTCCCAGAAATTCTGATGAATCTTTCTCATACTGAGAATCACTAATACACAGAACATAGACTCTATTTTCTGTGTATTCTTCACAGACCAAATAGCTTTGACCTTTCACTTTTTATTTCAAAAGCAACATACTTATTTTCCATACATAACACTGGATTGGAATTTTAAACATACTTTGAACCACATATGCTACCCTGTTGTCAATCCCAGAACTAACATTCAAATTCCTGTACCCAGTCCTATTGAGAATCACTGCTTTAAAGAGTTTTGGAGAAAACCAGCAACCTCCATCTCTCCCCTCCAATCAAATCTTAAAGGAATTAGAATTTTCCTACCTGACACAACAGCTGGTGGAGTATCATAATCCTGTCTTGGGACTGAATCTTTGAATGAAAAGAGCATGAGAAAGAATGCAATGAAGTACAAAAGAAAATAAAATAGACTCTTAGCTCTAAAAAGTGGAAGTGCCCACTATATGTCATATGGTTGCCTAAGCCCCCTGCCTTCAAACACTCAAGGCACTATGACCCCTAGTTTATAGTTGATACAATGGTCCCCAGTACTGCCACACGGTACATGTTGTTAGGTCCCCTGTGACTACTGGGGTACTACATTCTATTCTAGGATGCTTTCCTCTTCCTCAATCTGTCATCATTTTGGTTCCTCCATTGGGGAATCAATGTGAAATTTTCACCCTCTCTGGCTGACACAAATGTTCTAAAAGGCAGCCCATCTGGAAGGGGCCCAGAGCACAAAGTGAAATGAAATTCTGGAGAACAAAAGAAAGAACTAAACTTTTAAAAGAGATAAATGAAAAATTTGCATATTCCCACACTCTATGGAGACTGATATATTTTGAAACTAGAATTTCGTTAGTAATCACTCAGCTCTGGCTCTGATCCCGGTGGCTGTTGGACAAGGCCAAGGAGCATTGTGTGCTGGAATTGTGAGAGCAGAGATAAATAGAACAGAATCAATTCAACAGATGATTGCTGTCTTTTCCCAAAGTGTCATAGCACTGGAAGTGGCAAATAATAGGGAAAGGTTAATTTAAACTACATGGCATCCATTTCAAAATTTTGGGTTATGTGAAACCAAATATATCTGCTTTTTTAAAGATGAAACTTTGGTTTAATACAATTCCTTTAGCCAAGGATCTTAAAAAATAAAGAAGGATAAGGCCCCCTCTTCTAAAAATGGTAAGTTCTAATCTAGCCCCAACTCCCCTTAAAGGGGTAAATTGTGTAAAAGGGACCAGATTTTGCTCACATTCAAATAAACTGCCACAACATGATTAAATAGCTGCCTTGTGTGACCCTTTTTTTAGTCACATGACCATTATTTATTCAATTTTAAAAACTAAAACCTCAAACTTCATTTTCTCCCCTCCTTGATGACTTAATTTGTATATCACAAATTTCTCCATTTAATCTCCTTGCCGCAAAAGGACGATGTTACTCCCTCTCTCATGAGCAAATAGCATGTAAGAAGACAGATTAAAACTTGGACACTTTGACCAGCAAACCCCAACATGGATTAGATTCAAATGCAAATAAACCTTGGACATGAGTTACTTTGTGTCTCAAAATAGGTATGTAAAAATGAGTTGGTTATGATCCCCAGATCTAGAAAAAGTAGAATCATCTTTAAAGGGCCTTCAAATATTTTATTAATAGAGGTAGTATTACCTATTACCTTTTAAAAAACTTTTATCACATATTACTACTACAAACCCTCCCCCCAAAAAAGTTGATGTTATGACCATGCTACTAGTCATTTCCCAAGAATATAGTGATAACATTTAAAAATAAATCACAAAAAATTAAATCATGCTCATTGTTGAATACTTGGAGAATGTAGGAAAGTTATAATGATTAAAATAGAAATTATCTCTAATCTCATCTCCTGGAAATAACCACCTTTATTTTGTATTTCTTACAGCCTTATTTCATAAATATTTTTCTTAGTTATACTGAATTTCCACATGTGCAAATTTATATACTGCTCTTTTGATTTAATATTATAAATAATCCTTTTCCTATTTTAAACTCTTATAACTTCATGCTGCCTCATATTCTGGTTTGTGAATGGATGATGATTTATTTAATCATTCTTCTTTATTAGACATTATAAAGATATAAAGAACATAGGGCTGGATATTTCTGAGGTCTAAAGGCTTTTCTGTTATTTTGAAATATTTCCATAGAATAGCTTCTCAAAACTATAATGCATGGTGAGCTTGAAGTGTCTTGACTGCCCACCTTGCTATTCAACTGACATCTTCACAAATTTAGATTTCTATCATCACACTATCAGTGATTGAGAATGTTTTCTTTCCTCACACCTTCATCAGCAATGTGTTTTATTTTGATAACTCCATTTAATGGGTTATGTGTCTATGTCCATGTGAGTATTTGATTAAGTTACTGTTTTTTTAATTACTATTTTTCATATGCTTTTTGGCATCCTGTTTCCTCCTTTATTACCTATCTGTTCATGTTATTTGGCATTTTATCTCTTGGGGATTTTGTACTCTGTTGCTAACGTATTTGAATTCAGATTCCATTTTTTTAAATAGTGAAAGCTTAATATTTTCAAATAAACTTTCATTATACTAGATTTTCAATTAATGCCTGCATATTTACTGTTTATAAGACTACTCTCAATGTTCATTTATCTTACACTAAGACTAAATAAATTTTTAAACTATTTCTTTTTATCCATATTTTCTTTCTTGTATTTGACCATTTTTAATTAATTGATACTTTTTCTTGAAAGTATACTCATTACCATTTATGAATTTATAACACTGGTTCCTAACCCTGAGTCCACTTAACATTATACGTTGCTTTTTATCTGTGCATCTTAATAGTCATATGCATAGCTAACACTTGAAGAAAGACAATCTCTAGGCAAAATGAATAATTCAGCATTTTCAGTTGATACCACCAGAATTTTACAGCGATAAAAATGGAATGGTGTGACTGAAAAATGTAGTGAACCACGGTGAACAAATGGACTACAATTAGAAGATTATCTTTGTGCGTGGCTGTGGTTACACCATGGGAATCCAATGATGTCACAAATCACCAGTGGATTGGAGAGCACAAACAGAACTGCAGATAAAAAGGCTGCAGAACAAAAACTTTTTATTTCTTTGAAAAGATTCTGGTGACATTGTAAGCCACTGGTGACCACCAACTGAACAAATGAAAAGGAGATAAGAAACTTGTAAAACAAGATTGTTATGCAATTTGGAGGTTCTCATAACACAGTAAAATCCCCAGTGGTTTCTGCTAAAGCTTACAATGGAGTGATAAGAAATTATGGATAACAGTGCTTTGGTTCTATAGAGGGAATCCTGTGACAAAAATATAAACAAAAGCAGAAAAACTAGGAAGTTCTTCAAGGTTGGCAGAGTCCTAGATTAGAAGTTACACTGCTTGCGCACAATTCATTTCTCCTAAGGCCTGCAGATACTCTCCAGCTTAAAAATGGGCAAAAAATTTAACAATAGACATTTGAAGTGGCCAATGGTAAACAAACAAAGGTTAATTAAACTACATGGTACCCATTTCATAATTTGGAGTTATGGTGGGGGGGGATAAACTATATCTAATTTTATGACAATTTAAAAAAGAGGCTTCGGCTTATACACTTTTTTATCCCAGGGATCTCAGAAAGAAAAGTGGGACATGACCTATGGCCTAAGGCCCCCTTTCTTGGAATGGAAAATTCTAACCTGGCTCCAACCCCCATCGACCCTGATCCTTGCCTACTTTGGATTATTCCCTGGATCTCTCTCTCTCTGCTTTGCCCTCTGGACCTGTTTCTGGCATTAATGTTCCCGTCTTAATCTAGAGTTGTCACGCTCACACTTTGTCTTGCAGAGTTTCCGTGAGCTCAGACATCTGAAAGCCTCTGGCAAGTTACAGGTAGGAGAGAAACATGGTCAGATAATTTTAGATTGACTGCTTGTGCCAACATGGTAGAAAATGGGTTGGAGCAAACTAAGGGCAGATAGGAGACTATTACAATTAATTAAATGAGGCCCAGGGTAGAGACTCTAGAAATGTAGAGGAAGGGATGTATTTGACAAATGTCTGTGGGACAGAACTGGTAGATCTTGAATAGTTGCATATGGAAGTGCTCTTTATGGTGGTGAGGGAAAAAGGAAAGAGTCTAGATTGAGTCTTAAGTGTAGCATTTGACTTCCTGGGCAAATGGTCATGGAATTAGCTGGAGAAGAAATAAGGAGCAGAAACACATAAGAGGAAGAGTGTCAGTGGAAAAGAAGTTTGGGGAAACTCATGAGATTAGTTTGGATTGTACTGACTTTGAGATGTCAAAAGGAGATTTACATGAAGCTATTTAGCAAGTTGTTGGTTAAATGGTTTTAGAAGTCTAAGATGAGGTTAACATTGAGGACTCAGATTTAGGGGTCTTCAGTATAGAAGGCAGAGTTTGAAATCATGAAAGTGGATGAGCTTGCTTAAGGAAATCATGTATGAATGAGAAGTTAAAAATGAAACCCTGGCTCAGCAGTCTACGAAAGAAAAGAAGAAGCAATGGTCAGAGACATCAGAGGAGAACCAGGAAAAACTCAGGCAGGAGTCACAACTGAGAGCACTTAGGACAAACTGGGTCTGATAATTCAAATACAGGGAGATTGCCCATTAAAATGCAAATATTTAGCTTATCTTAAAAAACTGGAAGGTGGGGCCACCCTGGGTCACTATGCCTATGTAGCAATAGCTGTCTGAAGTGGAACACAGGCTATCCTCCCTAGACAAGGCATCTGTATTCCAGGCTGCCAAGGTACCCCTACTTCCTATGATTGATTCATCCAACACTCAGACAGAGCTGTTGTTACTAGTATTGCATGAAAATATCTCTAATTTAAAATATAATCTCCACTATTTTGTGTATTTGTATTATGTGACTATGTTTGTGACATGAATAAATATAGGTGAAATTTGGTGCTATATTTCCAGGGTTTCTCACTTGACCTTACTCAGCTTTATTCATTAATGTGACTTAACTGGCTTCTCTGGACTTTTGGGTTTACAATCCTGAAAGAGTTAGAAGCTAAGGAAGTAGAAACTTGAAAGAAATAAATTATGACAAATGAAACAGAGTGGGTTGGAGAGGTGTACTACAGTCTTGATAATGTTCTACATCCTTTCTGGCAACCTGGACTGGAGGGCCACATTATGAAGCCACTTGAGGTAGAGGGATAAAGGTGGCTTATTGGATAAGCATCTAATGGGTATCATATGCTGTTTTAGGTATGTTACAAATATCATTCCATTTAACGCAACACCCAGGATGTACATATTATTTTCCCCCTTGGTAAAAGAGGAAATCAAAGTTCAGAGAGGTTAATAAGTAACTGTCTAACATATGTAGCTAGTAAGGGCCAGAGCCCATCTTTGAACTAAAGTTTAATTTTAATGCCCACTGTTCTTTCCATACCAAGCCATCTTCCTAGCAATTGATAAAGCAATTGAAAAGATGCAATAAGGTGGAGAAATTTGATTAAAAGAATCCATTTCAATTGCATAATAGCCACTACACATGCCAATCAAAAATTCAGATAAAAGGAATCCATGATGGCATATCAAAGTATAAGAGTGACAGTTTGAGAAAAAAGTATATAGTCATATTCTGGACACCACTAAACATCAACAAAATAATAGTAATAGTGTTTTCTCTCTGGCTTTCCAGAAACTTATGGAATTTTAACCCTTGGCAAAATATCAACTTACGCAAAGCTTATGATGTACCTAAGCATTATTTAGTATTAATGTGAGGTGGGAAAAGAATGAAAAAAAATTAAAAGAAATTTGGTGTTAAAAATAAGCCACCTGATTAAAACTAAGATAGGAGGGTGTATATATCATTACTGAGTAATTTGGCTATTACTAACTGGATAAAAATTATGATCTCATATAAATGTGTTCTTGTTGTAAATGCTCAAATACTACTCATAATATATGTTATTGAATCAGCAACTATTGTAATTCTGAATCTGTTCTATACATTTTAGCTTATTTTTCAATTAAGGATTGAAAGGATTCAGTCATATTACCAATTAACTTAGCTCTTGTGTTTTTTTCTCGTTGGCAAATTTGAATTTCAGCAAGTCAGCTGATTATGCTTTTGATTCAAAGTAGGATTTATAAAGTGTTTCTATATTTTGTATTATAACTCACTCTTTTCTCAGATTCTAGATTAATACAGCAAGATTGCATTACTTCACTCGTTCAGAATTTATGATCTTTCAAGGAGAGGAAGACTGATACGAAGGGAAATCATGAGTGCAGACATGAGAAACTTCAGTTTCTCCCAATGAATCTGGGAATTGCTTTGTTAGGAAATGAGCAAAGTGACTACAAATGACTTACACATTCCTAAAATCTACCTCCTAATGAAAATTAGCTGTTCCACAGTTTATAGAGTGAAATGTAGTCTTAGACATGACTTGAAAGTCTAGGTCAGAAACCTAAGAAATTATTGGATCCAGCCCCTGCCTTCAGACAGGTAAGGTATCATCCACTGCTTTTTATAAGTTCAGCAACTGAGGTCTTCAAGTAGGTACTTTGTTTACATTAATAAAATTAAGTTTCTTTATTGAAAACGGAACTCTTTCTATTAGACATGTGGACTTTCTTCCTATTTAGAGCAGATTTTTGTGTCCTCGATGGGCATGTCAGAAACTTCTTGTATTCCAAAAAACCTATGAGTTGACACATCTATGTGGCAAGCCAGACATTGCCTTAGGGTAAAATTTCTGATATGTAGCTAGTGTACAGTGTACATAGATATTTGGAGATGATGCCAGCATAACCGTGAATAATCACAGAAGTGGCATCCATTAGACAGACATACAGGCTCAAAGTTATAGAGGTAGAAAGTGAAGGGCCCTCATATAGCATCATGTCAGTACTTAACCACATAGAGAGGGAAATTGAGTCTGGAGATATTATTTTCCCAAAAACAGAGTGAAAGAACAGGGCTCAATCAAGATTTGAATTTAGACTCCCAACTCCTAGTCCAGTGTTTTTCTATAATAATTAAGCTGCCTCACTCAGAGAAATTGTTTTTTAAAAAATTTATACATCTTTAAAAATGACAAAATCATCTGCACTAACATTTGTAAAAAATAAAACCTGCTACCAATAGTGTCACATGACATATTGGTTTTGATGTTTTTCACTGTTATCTATACTGATAATAAAATTGTAGTATTCCAGGTTGTATTAGACATTTGCCCTCTTAACCATCTGAGGAATTGTCTTTGAATAGATTTTTAAACATAAAATAAAATTGTGTTAGTGATGTCAAATGGTTGATATATATCAATGCTGTAATAAGCATTTTTTATATACTTTTGTCCCTAAGGAAAAATAATGGCTTGTCAAAAATATCCAAACCTATTACAAAACATCCAGTACATTAGAATCCTTTCCTTTTTTCAACATCGTCTGTCTACATATTCAAAACAAAGATGAAAAGAACTGGATTATGTCAGGTTCTCAATTACTTTTTGTTGATTTAAACATTGAAAGTAAACAATAAGCTCTATGTATTAGTCATAGTCAAGATTGGACCCTGACTTGTGAATGACCTGGGAATGGTATATTAGCTGAAATGGGTAAGCATTTAGGAAAAGAAAACTAGGCTAAGATGTATTGTGTTACAAGTTTTAGATTTGTAGGTACATACATAAAGATATCTTTCCATATGCAGACATGATACCTGGTACACTGTGTCATATGAACAAAAAGTAACTCAAATTTAAATGCAACACAGTGGAAACGTCAGCCTTGTCAATGTGAGTAAATGTGCCCCAATATTGAATATGCTGCATAATATGCACAATGCAGCTTATTCATACTGGAACCTGAAAGGTATATTAGTCAATGGCACAGGGCCAGTTTTGCTGACAATGCCAATAAAAATAGAGAGCATTGCATCTTATTGAAGAAGTCAAAGAAAGCAAAACAAACCAACTCTTAAACTCACCGTTCCTGTTGTGCCCAATGAAAGATGATTCATCTGTTGTGTCAGGGGGCCCATCATGTTTGCTGGCTGCATTGACATAGGATGGTCCATTGTCGGCGTAATCACAGCACCCTAAAAGCACACACAATGTCCATCTGAAAACAGGTTCCACAAGGCAGAGAACGTTTTTTAAAAAATAAACACAGTGAACCATCTTAACATCAAATGTGTTTACGTTTTAATGAAAAGGCTAAGCTAAATCATGTGTGAATTTTTACATCCACCCATGCCATTTTGTGTTTATCCAAATAGAGAGCATTAGCGACTTCCTTTTCCTCTGATGTGATTTATCTATCATGTGTCTAAAATGCTTATCATTTATAATTCCAATATTCAAAATAGAATGTATTCCAAGATATCATATATATCCTCTTTCATTGCTCTAAATACAAACTTCTCTAACTGAAAATTACTAATACTATGGAATTATCTAGTTTTTCTTAATATTGAATAAGACCTTTGGCTTATGTCTCTATCTATATGAATAATTATTGATCACCTTAATACAGTCTACCACAAGGGGAATAATGCTGGTCCAGATGAGTTTCTTGACTTGATATCTTTGAAGGACAGATTAAAATCTAATATAAATGCTATAAAAATCAGACTTACATTTTCCATGTTTCTTTCTGCCTAATCTTTTGACCTACTTTCTATCTGTGATTTTGAAACAAGAGAGAATGCTGAACTCTGTTAAATGGTAGTCAAATGCGACACTGCTAAAATAGTACCAAAAAAAAAGTTAAGTTTTTCATTGGATGTTAGGAAACGCCTACTTGTAGAATACGCTCTTTCATTTATTATAACTGTTGGGAAGGCAAACAGTAATAGATATTTATAAAAAAACTTATGTTCGTATACAAAGGTTCACATAGCCAGTTAAGCAAAGGGGAGGCCCTTCCTTTTCCTCTCTCCTACTTATTCTGCCTTAATTTACTAGCTAAGAGAATGGGACTTTTTTTTTTTTTAATTAAAAAGCTAGGGTTGGCTAGATTCCTTGAGATTATCAAAATTTTAATGCTTTATTGTAAAGATGATAGAAGCTCATGATATCACAACTCATTTAAATACCCAGTGGTAATAAAATGATGAGGTACATTAATGCTATTTTTTTTCTGTGAACATTTTTCTCAGGGTGTGACTTTCTTTTTCTCATATAAGTGAACTCTGAAGAAATAAAACCAGAACAAATTCATGTAGATGCAAGGATCTCAATGCCCAAACTACCCGTAAGCAACCGTTTCTTAGAATATCTTGCTCAGAATGATCAATTCCTCCTGCTATTATCCAAATATATTTCCTGACTGTATCTGTTAAAAAAAGGTCAGGCTCTTACTCATCTTTCCTTATGGGCTCGTCCTCATTTATATGGAGGGAGGATATAAATTGAACCAAATATTTGGAAATGCTTGATTTTCAGAGCCAACATTGTTTGCAATGATATTTGCACTTTTGAGCTAGAATCAACCAGAAAAATATATATATGTTGTGTGTGATTTTAAATGTCTGTGGCTTATAAATATACATGGCTATGCATCTCTGTTGTTTTAATTTCTTGGTGTGTCCATGAACTGTCATTCATCAGTATACCTCTTGAATCAGAGACATGGTGAGATAAGCTTTTACTTAATTACAAGTCAGAGACACATCACTTTCTCTTCCTACTGCCTGAATTTCTTTAAACAAAACCATCTTAACTTTTTCCTTTAAAGAAAAAAAAAACAAATAGCTCTGGCATATTTTGCTGGTATTTGTTTTGCCAGACCAACAATAAACACTTTAAAAAGAACTGGGTCCGGGATCCCTGGGTGGCGCAGCGGTTTGGCGCCTGCCTTTGGCCCAGGGCGCGATCCTGAAGACCCGGGATCGAATCCCACGTCAGGCTCCCAGTGCATGGAGCCTGCTTCTCCCTCTGCCTGTGTCTCTGCCTCTCTCTCTCTCTCTCTGTTACTATCATAAATAAATAAAAATTAATTAAAAAAAAAAAAAAAAAAAGAACTGGGTCCTTCTTAAAGCACTTAGGGATACACTATAGAAAAATCTCAGAGTTAAGCCGGAAGTCCTGAAGCATTTTTTTTTTCAACCAAGAAATGGCACTTTCACAATATTCTAATCCTTAGCCGGTGCAAGACTTCAATACTGTTCCTGAACTTAAAATTTAGACTACCTTCTTAGACTATTGCCCCTAGAGATTCCAACAACTAAACTGTCACAATCCCGGAAAACCCCCGGTTATAATCAAGCTGCTCTAGCTACATAAAGGATTGCTCATCATAAATCAGAGATAATGGCCAAATTGTGTTGGTAGAAAAAACTTTCTTTTCAGTGCCCTAGAGGTGACCTCATTCTCTGGTGGTGCAAGAGGTATACTTTAGTCTTTGTTTGGCAGGCAATATGCAAATGAGATATGTGAGCATATGACAGATGAATCAAAATCCATGCATGATAAGAATAGAAGGATTGAATGCCTGCATTTGGAATTAATTTAGGAGGGATTGTTTGGTCTCTTTACAGAATCCTTTCTCAGAAAGTGTTTGGGGACTCATTTGATTACAGATGACACAGAGGGAGTGCTGCTTCTGTGGATAAACCAGAAACTGACAATCAAAGGGAAGAGTAGGAAGGAGTTTGTCATGATTTGGAATTATAAATAGCAGCAGTTGGCATAAAGTGGAAAACAATGAAGAGAAATATTCCTTTCTGTTAACCAGGCCACTTACTGCAAATAAATGAACAATAAAAAAGGATTCTTGGGGGAGGACATGCAAGAACACGCATTCTTGTTCACATTCAGGAAACATGCTCAATGAAGAAAGAATTCCCACAAATTATTAAGAACATAAATTCCTTAATAGTTTCAAGGGATGAAAGAAATTTACAATCAGTGAGTAAATTGGAAGTGGTAGACAGGAACCCCTGGAGAAACACATCTTCTTGATGATACTTGATCGGGGACAGACAACTTAGAGAGTTTGAAGTGCAGGTTATCTACAACAAAGACTGGTATTTGTCAGCCACTTTCCTCATCAAAGTTTACAGAATCTCCTCTGTGTTGTGTAGGACACTAAAAAAAAGAAAGATAAAAGGAAGGGGAAAAAAAGAAATAAAAAAGAACAAAAAAGGAAAAGAAGAAGGAGGTTCTTAAGGCAAAACCAGTGCCCCCAAACACAACTGTGCCTAATTAAATATACTGTCACATCCATTCCTATCCAATGCATTTAAACCATAGATTGAAGAGTGTTTTGTGACAGATGTTGCCAACACATTAAGGGTAATTTCATTTACTCCAAATGTATAGAATGTGCTGTCTGACAAAGTTCACTTGGCAAATGGCAAAGCAAGAGGAAACAGATTTTTCATTTTAGCATCTCTGGATGTCTGGGTTTGTTCAATGTTTAAGCTGCTGAGAAAAATACTGTAACATGCTGTAATTCCACTAAAAAGCACAATGACCAAACAGCTGATGGGAAGGTCTGGTCTATTTTAGCCACTGCCTCTGTAAAAACAAAGCTGTTCACACTCAAGAGATGTAGGGCGGGTCTGGTCCCCCTAGTTCTGAAATAAACAATTTTAACAGTAATTTGGACAAAGTTTCCAAAGATCATTGATGTAAACATATCTGAACGGAGGCCAAAAAAGCATCTGTGTTGTTAACCTTCTGCTGATATTTTAAAGTAATTTTAAGTCTTGGAGAGTTCATCAGTATTTTAATTTCCCAACTGAAATACAGGATCATTGGCCAATCAGGGAAAACATGTGCAAGCTCTCTCCCATCAAGAGCATACCTAGTGAGCTTAAAACCTATAATAAGGCCAGGGAATACACTACAATGAGAAGAATTACCTATATGAATATTCCTGGGAGTGTTAGTGTTCTAAACCAGTGCTACTTCAGGTGTGATCTGTAGACCAGCCGCAGTGGCAGAACAGAACTGGAATTAGAATCTCTGAGCTTTGGGTCTTGAAATCTGTGTTTCCGTAAGTTCTCCAGTTGATTCTGGGGTCCCCTGAAATGTGATAAGAGTGCTCTTGCCTAAAAACTGCTATTGTAGAGGTCAATGTCATAGATATAATGTCTTATATACAAACACTTGATTTTATTTATATTCATACTGTTTCCCAATTTTTTGTTTTAAATCAGGCTTGTGATAGGGCATGATTATAGCAACAATCACATTAAATGTTGTTTAAAAATGCAGAAAGGTCAAGCTTGCATTTTTGATCAACTGAAATGGGGCGATTGTCTGAATAGTTCAGGCCTAAACCTGATGACCTGACATGCATCCATTTGACCAGTGTGGCTTATGCTGTAGCATATTGAGAATCCCTCCTATTTGGAAACTTGAGTGTGAAAATCATAGGAAGGTAAAGGTAAGAAAATGATTTGGTAATATAAATGGAAAAAAAAAGAAATATTACTCTCCTTTTTCCCTTTCTCATATCTAGATGCCTCAGGTCAAAATGTTTGTAGCCCATTCTATATTCTTTGCCTACAGTGACTTATGAAAAACTATAAAAAACTATAGGACTTTTTCATAGTAATTATTCAAAACAACTTTAGAAAACCACGATTTAAGGTCATTTATCTTCATTCTCATCTGTATGTTTTCTGCTTCTCTGTCAGTTTTTAATATTTCTAGAATAAATATCAAGTTGAGTTTGTGTACACCAGCCTATTTTTAGCACATGTAAAATAAGGTGCAGAGAATGGTATGAGTTCACAAGGAAACTAGTGTAAATTATTTTCCCGTCACAACAATGATTTTGTAATAGAAATGGCATAAAGGTATATCATTTAACTAGGAACTGCTACCCAAATGCAATGTCCTGTAATGTTAGTGTGCAATATTCCTTGTAGCATATGTAGACATGTTTAATTTTTTTCATCTTTTGATGTTGGCATGCTTTTTGTTGTTGTTTCTTTTTCTCTTTTTTTCTTTTCTTCTTTTCTCTTTTCTTTTCTTTTCTTTTCTTTTCTTGGCAGGTGCTTGGAATGGTTTAAGAAAGGCTGACATGGGGAGAACAAATGGTTGTAGGAGAGGTCTCTCTCCTTAGAATCACTCATTAATCCTCAACTATCTTAATACATTTTGGCCAACCAAGAGGGGTCAGTTTGACTTTTTAAACAATTATGTTTAAAACCCTAAAAAGCCATGAAAGCATTTGTGGATGACCTTTGACAAATACTGGAGGTAGGGAAGCATAATACCCTCTAGTTCCACTCATGTCATTGCAAATGAATGGCAAGATTTCATTTTTTGATGGCTAAGTAATATTCCATCATATATATCTTTACCCATTCATCTGTCGATGGACATCTGGGCTCTTTCCATAGTTTGGCTATTGTAGACATTGCTGCTATAAACATTGGGGTGCAGATGGGGTGGTTCAGTTTTAAAACCATGGTTTGCCTCACTGATATGTGCAAATGTTAATGTCATCAACCACCATATCCTTAAAGATGAAATTTGATGGGACACCTGGGTGGCTCAGTGATTGAGCATCTGCCTTCAGCTCAGGTAGTGATCCTGGAGTGCCAGGATTGAGTCCCACATCGGGCTCCCTGAAAGGAGCCTGCTTCTCCCTCTGTCTGTGTCTCTACTTCTCTATCCCTCTGTGTCTCTCATTAATAAGTAAAAAAAATCTTAAAAAAAAGATTAAATCTGAAATTCACTTGATATAAAAGTTTGTACTAATGCCACCATAACATATTTATGGTAATTATTAAAATAAAAACTATTTGTGTATGTGAATATACCAGTGGTTCTCAACCAAGGGTGACTTTGCATTGTCTGGAAGGGACAATTGGTAATATCTGGAGACATTTTTGGTTGTTGCCTTGGACTGATGCCTAGTGGGTAGAAAGGCCACTAACCTTGTGGAACATCCTACAGCACACAGGACAGTTCCCCACAGCAAAGAAATATCCAGCCAAAAACACCATTAGTGTTGATGTTCAGAAATCCTGGTGTGTGTGTGTGTGCGTGTGTGTGTGTGTGTGTGTGTGTATACCAATATATCATTTATACAAAATGAGAAAGTTTTGAAACTGCAGTAATTAGAAAATGACTCTCTATTCATCTACTATCTGCTTTCTACAACTAACAGCAAGTTTTGGATTTTATGCTGAGACTTCGTTCAACTCATGATACCAACCTATTTCTTAAAAATTAGACATCTAAATTGATTGCCAAAACCTTATCATTTATCAATGAAAGGAGGGCAACATCATTATGCTTCAATAGCTATATGATTATTTTTGAGTTTAAATTTATGTTACTATTGACTTTGGAAAAATGGCTAAGAAGTGAAGTTTCTCTTTCCTATGACAGATTCAGTTCAAATGGCATATTTGGACTCCTACCTAGAAAAGTGAGCTGTGGGCTAGGGGTATGATGTTTGGAAGTACATTCCATTTTACATTGCTCAATGGTCAATTGAAAAGAGTTGTGTACATAGTTTCCCTAATGAGAGAGTATCTGTTAGCTGTAAAAATAGATTTTTCCCCTACTCTTAAATGTTATTAATTTTGTGTTGCTTTTTGATTCAGTTACCCTTAATTGGAAGTGTTTTCTTTTAAATATGTAGCATTAAAAGACACCAAAAATCAAATTAGTTTTAACAATTGAGTCCCCTTTAAAAGAATCCTAATTATATACCATGCCTATTCAACTGTGAATAATGGTTTCAATTATTGGTTAAGTACCTATTTATACAATAGTGTCATTCTGAATGAGAATATAAATATGTCACATTGGAGTGTTTCTTACCAAAGCAGGTATATAGATAATTAGAATTCTCAACAATGCTTTATTGAATCCTTCAGAGTTTTTTGTGTTTAAAACTAAAGAAATTTGTTCAGCAGTGACTTTTGATGTTTTCAACAAGCTTCTTTAGAATTCTTTTTTTTTCTTTCTACTTCTTTAGAACTCTAATAGAGCAAGATGGCTTTTAAATATGCTACATTATTGAGAAGTTGAAAATTTGAAGACTTTGGGCCCCCATCTCAAGTAGTTTTATTGGCTGAATGTGAAATAGAACAACTAATTTTGTAAGTATTAAAGACTTACACCTGGTTAAAATTATAAAAGGAATTTCATAATGCAAGTGGATTATTATCATCTTTTTCTTTCAGATGTCTACTTAAAGAGATCATAGTCGCTGAGCCAATGGAAATGTTGAGTGAGCATAGAAGGATCCCTGGCCCTCACCTAAGAATCACACTATCTGTGTGGAAAAGCAAATGTCACAACCTAAGTCTTTCATTTTCCAAAATCAGTTTACAGAGATTTGAGAAGGGGTACTTTGGTGGCACAGTTGGTTAAGTGGCCAACTCTTGGTTTTAGCTCAGGTAATGATCTCAGGGTCATGAGGTTGAGCCCTACATTGGGCTCTGTGCTCAGTGCAAACTGCTTAAGACTCTGTCTCCCTCTGCTCTTCCCCTCATGACCTCTCTCTCTCTTTCTCAAAATAAATAAATAAATCTTTAAAATAAAGAGAGATTTGTGAAAACAAAGCCAAAACAAAAGATTAAAGACCATGAGGCTATCATATTTGCCAATGAATGAGTTAATCATAATGTATTTGACCATCTATACTACTTTTTAAAATGCAAGAAAACCCTAATATGTACTCACCAAATATATTACATAATGGAAAATTATATTAGAGATATGGAGAGTATTTCCTAACCATTTTCCTATTTTATCAATGATAACCAAAATGTATATCCCTTTTAAGATGAGCAGAAGTGATTTTCCTTATTTTTTGTACCAAAGGTGATATAGGGGAAATCAAGTTAAATCATCTTTTCTACCAAAGTACAGCCTAAAAAAAAAAGTATAGCCTATATCCCATTTTCATACCTGAGTTAACATCTTGAAAAATATTATTTCATAACAGAAATGTCATGTTTAGGACATTATTACTGTCAAGCCAATGACTGTTGTAAGTTAATGTGTAAGAGAAGTGAAAGGGTAAATAGGACAATTCAGTGATGAGACCAAAATATTTTCCATTCTTTGCTGTCCTATAGAGAAGTCATTTAGACTGAATGAACGGTAGGGTCATTCGTGAGAATGTGCCTGTTGTTCTGTTTCCTCATTATCTCAACCCAAACGGAGGCTCGTACAGATAGGTCCAGGATGACCTTTATGCCATAGTACACATGCTCTGCAAAGATCACAGGGATGCCAATTTATATTTCCTGTCTAATTCCCCAAGACTCTCCACATGAAGCCTTTCCTCCCACCACACTGAACTACTCACCCATTTCTGACCTGTCTTACTTGTTTACCCTTGCTTGGTGTCTTTGGCAGGAGTTCTGGGCACTAGCAGTAGGTTTGAACACACTCAAAGATTTTTATCAAATGCTACATTCTAGGGAACATCTCCTGTGTCTGACCCAGGTTGTTGGTCATTCATTCCTCTCTTCTCTCAACATTTGGCACATGTCTTGATCATGATCATACTTTATTTCTCCTCTGGACTCTTTTTACTGTGCTATACAGGTTGCTTTATTTTCTGATGGTGCCAAAGCCTAGCACAGTGTATATCATGAAATAGGTTGTAATAATCCCAAGTGATGAAATGAGTGAATGGTACTTGTTTATCAGCCAGGACTTCCATGACTTCAAAGGGATGCAAAACAATAACAGCAGCTCCATGCTCAAATTGTACAAGAGGATTCAGTCAAAATAACAGAAGTGCTCTCTTGATTGGACAACTGGATAGTCTTAAAAATCCATCCATTCAATTGATCTACTTTCCTTTAATAGTGCCCCAGTCTGATCACTGCCAGCTAGATGTTCCTGTTGTTTAGTATGAAAATCCCCAGGTTCTAAGAGCCACAGATTACCCAGGGAACTTTAATGTTGTAGTTCACATGATTTTCATCCTATAGAAGAATTACATGTACCTGATTCAATGCTGCAAAGTTTCTTTTATATATCACAGCCAAGGCACACTGTGACAAATACAGTGTAAGATTTTTATTAGGGCTTTCCTGTGCCACAAACTGTTTTAATAGCCATATATCAGCCCAAGATCCTTGTCAGACCTTGTCACGTGATAAGAGAAAAATTGCTTTCTTCACTGATACACCAATCACTTCGTATACCTCCAAGTAGATTTTCAACATACAGAGAGTTTAAAATGCATGTCAGAAGCAGTATTCCAGGCCAGTGTTCTTCCAAATGATAAAGCAAATAGGGTTCTCAGCAGATGTCTGAATATTTATGGGCAGGATCTTTTGTCTGGTAAAATGTTTATCTTGCTTTAACTAGCACTCAGGACTGTGAGCTATCATAAGGCTTCTCATTAAAATTGTTTTCTTACTGACAAATAGGCCAAAAAACAATAAAAAAAAATCTAATTGCAAATCATTTTCAAGGTTGTGTAGGATCCTATTGGTGAGTGGGACTGGGAAATCATTTTTCAAACCACAGGAGTGATCAAGAGGAAAAGCTGCCTGTTATCCTACTTAGGGCCATTGTTTATAGTACAAATTGCCTAAAAATGTCACAAGGCACCTTGATTCTGGCCGTTACTAGGAGAATAGCTATTCCTTGTCCTGCAATTTGTTACAAAATGTACTTCATTTTGTGGTCCCTCAGAGGACATTTCTGGGCCATTTGTTTTCTCCTTTAAGACATTTTTAGGAATTTGCTTGGTTAGAATTGGCAACACAACCAGACCTAAGGAAATGGGTATAAAGTCACAATTCTGTTAAAAAACTAATTTACTCCCTTCAAAGTACACTTGCTATTAGTACTATTTTCACTGACGTGTCTCCAACTCAGTATTTATTCTATGTTTTGTAATATAATGCTGAGATACAATATGTCCTACTGGAAGGCCATATCCTAAGGTAAAAATTTTACAAATTAGCATCCAACCAAGATAAAGTCTAAGGCCTACAAGATGTTAGCTAATATACATAAAGTTGTCCAGTAGATGAGATGAACAAGAGCTTTGTATTCTTCAGTGTCCTATTTCTTGTAGAATCTGTGCCATAAATGTAGTTACAACTTTTATTCCACTTAGATTTGAAAGATTATTTATTTTTTTAATGAGAGACACACAGAGACAGGCAGAGACATAGGTAGAGGGAGAAGCAGGCTCCCCACGGAGAGCCCAATGTGGGATTCAATTTGGGGACCCCGGGCTCATGCCCTGAGCTGAAGGCAGATGCTCAACCACCGAGCCACCCAGGTGCCCCTATTTCACTTAGATTTTATTGCCACTTCTCCTATACAGTAGTACTAGATTGGTAATTTTGGCTTTTTCTGCTGGATGACTTCTGCTAATTAAAAGCACCTGCAAGGGATCCCTGGGTGGCGCAGCGGTTTGGCGCCTGCCTTTGGCCCAGGGCGCGATCCTGGAGACCTGGGATCGAATCCCACATCGGGCTCCCGGTGCATGGAGCCTGCTTCTCCCTCCGCCTGTGTCTCTGCCTCTCTCTCTCTCTCTCTGTGACTATCATAAAAAAATAAAATAAATAAAAGCACCTGCAAAATGCTGTCTTAAACTTTCTAGTACCTTAGTATCATCTGGGAGTTTAATGCAGACTCTCAAGTCTTGCCCGGGCCCTACTGAATCAGAGTCCACATTTCAGTAACAGGTGAGTCATATTCATGGGCAAGTCTGAGAAGCTTTGCTCTATGATTTTATTTCCTATCATGCCCATTAGAATAAATTTTCTATTGCTTCTGAATGAGACTCTGGGTTTGTTTCTTAATCACTTTGTTAAATCCTTTTTTCAGTTCTATTTGAGGGTCAAGTAGCTTCAAATAATCTTAGCAACATTAATATGCCTCCTTGTTATAACCACAAACAGCTGGTAATATTTAATTTTGTTCCTCAATAGTCTCCATAAGGCTTCTCCTTTTATCCATATAATCTCCCATACAAAAAAAAAATCTTTTAATTTCCTATGACATATTTTCACAGCAACCCTCAAACTGAAACCTCTATTCTTTCCAAATAATATTTCACCTATGCCAATGAGTTTGGAATGGCTATTACAGTCAAGTATTAAAAAAGATGCTATAGCCTCGTATAGAGTCAACATCTAAATATTTTAGTTAACTCAATATACATGCCATAAACATAAGGTGTTAATCAGGCATTAGAGGTAAAATTCCAAAATATTGTTACTTGACGGGTCCTGAAAGAATGGACAAAAAATGCGGGTCAATTTAAAAATCAAAGTTTTCAAATTAGTTAAAACTTGAAGTTTCTAAGTGCTCTTTGTTGTCCTTTTTCCTAAATTCTTAAACCCAATTTCCAACAGCTTACTAAATCTAGAGTCTCAGGCATCTCAAAACAACCATGTCCCATTCTGAATATTTTCTCTTTTCCTATCTTCACAGCATGTTCTTTCTCCTCTGTTTGATTCTTGAAATAATACCAAAAATTCCGGTTTTCCTTGCCTTTTTCTCCCTGGTCATGCATAACAAACCAGTAGTCAGGTCCTGTCACTGCTACATCATAAAGTTCTCCAAATTTTCTGTTTCTTCTTTTCAAGCACTACTGGCTGGGTTGAACACGTCAACCGTGTCTCATTAAGATTAATCCAATTACTTCCCATGGTGTACCTCCCTTACTCATGGCACGCTATAGACATTTACTTTTTAACACTCTCTCTTCATGTTCTTAGCTCCCCACAAGGCAAATGCTGCTTTTTCAACCTAGAATTGGGGGGAAAACAACAACAACAACAGAAGCAAAAACCTCTACATGTCTCAGACTTCTTTGGTGTTACATATAGATATGAGACCTCTGCTCATTAGAAGCACCTTCAAAGGACTTGGACTTGCAAGACAGTCTGGAATGAGAAGGAGGCAGGGCATGTGCACCCATTTTGCTGGCCAGGCGGTGGCAGGAGTCACATGATTCCATGATTCATAGTAATGTTGGCCATTTCTTCACCAGAACAGAGCAGTGTGGTTTGGGGGGTAACAGAAGTAGCAGTGCCCCCTTTGGTCATGGAACAGGAGATGTAGAGGTTTACTGTCTGCCCATAGCACTTATTTGCTATCAGATTTATCTATTGTCTAGATTTTTCTTTTTCTATAGCAATTTTTGGAGATAAAAGTATATGCTAATTTCATTGTTTTAAATTTCTTTTTACAGGTAGATGGGGTGGGAAACATATCATTCCATTAAAAAGAATTCACTAAGATGATTTCATTATTTTCTTCTGCTCCTTCAAGGGAAACAAATACAACTTGATGTCTACTAAGTGGTATTCAAATTTGAAGTGTTTGTCATCCGATGGCCTTAATGATATATCATTTTTATCTTCACTTTCAAAACTTCTATAAAAAAGAACGTGGGGCTGCAAACACATTAAACTTGGCACAAAATGCTTTTTCTGAACTTTCAGCAACCAGCTGAAATTACACTATTATATTCAAGTTATTCAAGAGAAAAATATTCAGAACCAGTTTTTTTTCTCCTAGTTTTCTTCCCACCCTTTGCTCTGAGTCCTCCCTTCCCTTTCTCATTGATTATATGTGCAATAGGTGGGGAAATGAATGCTCAGCAAAAATCAACCAATTTGACTAGCGTCAGAGGTTTTCAACATATACTTTTTGCTTTATTTCATGCAAGAGCAAGCCTCAAGCCATCTGCCTGCCAACAACTATGTCCTTCATTCCCATTGTGGAGACGGAGCCCCCACCTCATCATTAAAAGGCAATCTTCAAAGGGACATTGTTTTTGCTTATTCCCGTTGTGACAGATGTTTTGTATCATCTACCTCCACATGCTAGCTCATCTGTAAGGGCCTGCCCACTCTCTGCAGCCAGCTGTGGAAATAGCTCCAGTGTCATCTGTGGCAATGCTCATTCCATCCCCCTGACCTCACCAAAGACCACATCCAAGAGCAGGAAAAACAAACAACCCTGATAACTTCCTTGCAAACATTTCCAGGGCAAATTGCTTCAGACAAGAGCTCTTTACGAAGTATGTAACAAAAGAGAGGCAAGCTTATTTGAAACACTCAAATGTCACCAAGCTGGCCAATCGAGGTAATCCCCAGATTAAGGAATCATGAAGCAATAGCATCTGTGGGCATGATTCAGCTGAAAACATCTGGTTAACTCTGAACCACTTCAATTAGCTGGAGTATGCATTTGTCAATCATTTCATTTCTTTTGATTGTATAAAGTTCCCACGAGGAAATGTTTACACTGCCAACTCATCCAACTCTTTGAAACACTGTGAAGGGATTCTAACACATTTCTTAAATGCAGAGACAATTAACTTGAATTGCTCTGTGGTGAAATTATACCCTGATATTAGAATATATTTTAGGAACAGAAATTAAGAAGTCTATCTTGGTTTGCTTGAAATCGAAGAAGCAAAACTTTTAGTTCTAAGAATTACATCACTTTTTAATATTGAGGAGGCTGCTTAAATTAGAGAATGTATGTCAAAGTGTCTGCAGTGGGAGAGCCTTAATAACATTCTAAGAGCTACCTGGTGTGTTTTGAGTTTAGGATAAAGAATATTCATTAATTCACTCACTCATTAATACTTACTGAGCACCTATTATGTTTTGCCCTGAAAGAGTTCAGTAAATAACTTTAATAAGATATATTTTTTTTAAAAACTGAGTTTCAAAAACGTGATGTGGACAAAATGATCAAAGAATTTAAAATTTCCCATAAAAGTAAACATCACTGGTGAGACCATGTCAGTTTCTGTTTTCATTTGGTGTCACATTTTGGCAGGCTGCTAACATTCAAGTCCTGGAGTCCTGGGTAGGGTCTAGCAAGCTCAAAGTATGAACAAATCCACAGCTGGGGACCCATGACTTGTAATAAGACATTATCTAGGTTCAACAAGCCTGTATGTTTCACTGGGGCAGGAAGGCAGTGGACCCCCAGGACACAGTCTGAGATCAAGTAGTAGGTTGAAGAACAGAATGGAAGAAGGAAATAGTTCTGAAACATGAGAGAGAACTGCAGATTAGACACACATTATATTGTGTTTAAAATTATTCAGTTGTTGGGACACCTGGGTGTCTCAGTGGTTGAGTGTCTGCCTTTGGCTCAAGGTGTGTTCCTGTGATCCTGAGATGGAGTCTGCTTCTCCCTACCGGGAGCCTGCTTCTCCCTCTGCCTGTGTCTCTGCCTCTCTCTTTGTGTCTCTCATGAATAAATAAACAAAATATTTTTTTAAAAAATGACCCGGCTGTTATCTTAGTTATCAGCATCAAAAATCCCTTTATAGGCTAGAGTCTTGAAGTCTCAAGGACTTGGATGGCTCATGGCTGAAGAAGATCTCGAGGTAATTACAGATGTGTTTTTTTCTGTTGTCAATCGCAGCTCCTTTATGAAGAGAACTTCTGCTATCCTTAGCTCTTTCCTTCATGCTTGTTGTCAACCCACCTGTTAACTGACTGGTGGTATCTTTTATCATCTCCCTAAGAATTGTGCCTGCACACCAGAAACAACCATTCAATTGATAGCTTTTAATATTTGCATGGCAATAGAACAGCAAATAGCTAAACCACACATTTTAAGTGGTGACCTATTCTATGGTGGGTCTTTTGTTAGATTAAAACAATAGAATTAAAATTCCATGGTTTCCTCAGGATGGACATATTAATATCCAGTGTTCTTGATATAAGGGCTGGCTTTTATTTTTTTCATTTTTTTAAAGTTTATTTATTTAAGTAATCTCTACACACAAAGTGGGCCTCGAACTAGTAATCCTGAGATCGAGTCATATTCTTCCAACTGTGCCAGCCAGGCACCCCAGGCCTAACTTTTAAAAACTGATTTTGACGCAGTGCACAAAATTCAAACTTCATTAAACACAATGAAACGTCATTGCTTCGTAATAGTTTGTTATTTTTAAAACCATTTCTTTTATGTACATTAATTGGGGGACATTATAAATTAGGAAATCAATTATCAAAGTTAAAAATAAGAATTAAGGCACCCACATGGTTCAGATGGTTTAGCGTTCGACTCTTGGTTTTGGCTCAGGCCATGATCTGAGATTCCTTGGATTGAGTCCTGCCTCAGGCTCTGTGCTCAGCACGGAGTCGGCTTGCCCCTCTCTCTGTGCTTCTCTACCTGCTTGTGTAGAATGGTAATCAAATTTTTCAACATTTACTGCAAAATTCTCAAAAGCCAATGTACAAATGAGTCTCCTCAGACAGAGGAGTAAGAAATATACAATTCTATTTCAAATGTCAAAATTTATTAGCAAAGGTGAATGATAGTCCAAAAAATTTATTTTTGTCTCCTTTATCTATTGATCTGGTTTAGTTTAACTCATGTGGTTTATTTTTGACAGGTCACTGGGGATCTTGCTTCTTATTACTGCCATGCATGAGCTAATTCATGAATCAGACCTCCAGAGGTGGTGGATATTTTTCACATAGGTATGCCAAAAAAATTAAAGAGGTCAATAATGGAACAACTAGGCTTTTTAAGGAATTCTAGGGCTAACGCTAAAATCATAACAAATCAACCAGATTTGTCCATGGTTTTATCCTTTGAATCTGGGAGTGGGAAGAAGCAAGGGAATCACTGGATGGAAAACTTGGAAACAAAATTTGTGAATGTGGCAGCAGAAAAGTTGATGATCTACAGAGCTTAAAGAAGCAGGTGCAGCTGTCTCAAGCAATGACTTTAGCATTATGCAGCCAGAGACCCTATTTCAGAGAGATGTAGCCTCCAGCTACCTAGAATTCCCGGCACCTGAATATATTCTAGGAGAAATTCCCTACACCTATTTCATAGAGGCATCCAACACATTAAAATAAAGTTTCATCAAAAATCTGCTTATCTCAATAATAACTACTAAGAGACAGGGAATTACAATGACGACGTAAAGGGATTGTTGAAAAATTATGAAAGGGATGAGCACTTGTGGCAGTTAAGCATTAACTGCGTTAAGCAGGTGTCACATTCACCTCTGCGGAAAGTAGCTGCAGTACTTTGCAGGAATGAAATCAGATTCTGCAGTTCTGACAGCTGCATTTTTCCCCACCTGAAAGCTTCATTCCTCCTTTTTCTTCTCTGAAAAATTCTATCCTCCTCTGATCCTTTATTTTACCTACCCCTGATTTCTTGGAAGAGAAGCTGCAGTCTTCCATCCAAATCCAATATGGGGATTCCTGCATGGCTTAGTGGTTGAGCGCCTGCCTCCAGCCCAGGGTGTGATCCTGGAGTCCTGGGATCGAGTCCCACATCAGGCTCCCTGCATGGAGCCTGCTTCTCCCTATGCCTGTGTCTCTGCCTCCCTCTGTGTGTTTCTCATGGATAAATAAATAAATCTTTAAAAAAAAAAAAAACCCCACCCAAATCCAATACGGAATGTATCTTCCACAAGGAGTGGACTAGTATCCATCTTTGTCTTCCACCTTTAGTGAGTCAGAAGGTCAATGAAACCCACTGAATTTGTTTGCAAAATCTTAAAACATCTGTGTTTAGTAAGTTATTCTTAATGCATTACATTAATGCAGAATTTTAAGCAAAACTTCCTAGATAGTTTAAGAACTTAATTTTTAAAAACCTTAAGGGGCACTTGGGTGGCTCAGTTGGTTAAGCATCTACCTTCAGCTCAGGTCATGATCCCGGGGTCCTGGGATTGAGACCTGCATTGGGCTCCCTGCTCAGTGGGGAGCCAGCTTTTTCTCTCTGCCCCTCCCCCTCCTCGTGCACATGTTCGCTCTCTCTCACTCTCAAATAAGTAAAAATAAAATCTTAAAAAAAAAAACCTTAAAAAACAAGTGGGAAATAGTCCATCTTTATTAATAATTATTATTTTTTAATTTTTTAAAACATGTGAGCCTATATTAAAGAGGAAATAAGGGAATTATCTTTTTTGGTTTTATTTTTAATTGCTATTATTATTTTTACTTTACTATATTAGGTGCTATCTAATATAAGAAAATGACAAAACACTTTAGAAGAAATTATTCAATTTGGTTTAATACAGAACTTAATCTTGTTGAATTAATATTTGGTGTTTTGAATAAAGTAATAATGTAGTCTTCAAAACAAAATTAAATCAAAAGTATTATACAATGCTCACATTACTTGCATGCTTCCATAATAAACTATTATATGTGTGGAAAAATTATATAGGATTTTAACATATAGTTTCAGACAATGCTCTAGTTACCACAGACTTAAAATACAATGACACATTTTTTTATATTGTGCTTTCATGGAATATTCTCATAGTTATTCATTATGTGTGCTAAGCTACCTGTTTTGAAATGCAAAAAGTGTCATTAAATTGATAACCTGAACTATTTCTACAATACTTATAATATTAATATAGGCCATTTCTAATGACTATGCAGTTTAAAAAGAAGGTATATTTACCTTAGACATACCATCCAGCATTCTATAATTTTGAGCCAAAAAAGAATTAAATTATGATACTATTTGGATGAAATGTGCCTGTCAAAATCAAAGCTTTTAACTAAATCATACAAACTCCTTTCCACTTAAAATATAATGATGAGGTTGCTAAGGATTAAAATATCTTGCTTCTTACAATAATCTAATCAGCATTGATGGCCATAGATAACTTACTAATATTTGTATTCTATGTACACAAGGACACAATCATAATTTTTTTATTAGTCTGTCAACTTGGTTTACTCTGGGTTAAATTATGTAACCTGAAAAATAAAAATTTAATGAAGAATCAAGTCAGATATAATGAAATGGAATTGGTGTTAACTGGATTAAAACATACCTGTCCCAGCTCTGCCACCAACTTGTGTGATATTAGAAAAATCAATTAACCTCTCTGAGCCTCACTGCCCTCATCCATAAAAACATTATTCTGAAATACTCAGGTTTATCTTTTGTAAGCATATATAACATTATAGACAGTCTCATAAGAAGATAGAGCAAAGGACCTCAACAAAACCTGAACGGGTAGGGCATTATTCCAGAGATAGAAAATTGTAACTCCAAAATCAATACACCTACTTACTGATGGCTGCAATTCTCTAGAATGTTAACAAACTTTTCACAACATAGTAATAAAAAAAATGCACATACTCAAGCCCATTGACAACCTCATCCACACTAAGATACTAATGACCAGAGAGACCTCTTCCGAAAAGGTTTTGAGTGAAGCACACATTCTATTAGTTGAGGTAGACTGGAAAGCTGTTTTCTATTTCCCACAGTCCTTCTATGGGCTTTCACCACAGGCGCACGCGCACACACACACACACACACACACACACACCCATTCTACATCAGGGTCCATCGAAATATGCAACCAGATTCCTGTGAATCTTTTTTTGTAGAATTTATGACCAGTTTATTTTCATATTCCTCAATATACTTAGTTGAGGAATATACTTATTTTTATACTTATCTCTTTCTTCCTCAATGTAGTATAAGTCCATGGAAGCAGAGACCATACCTATTTTCTCTGCACTGTATGCCTGAACTAGAAACACAGCATACACAGTCTGCCACATAGTGGGTTCTCTATAAATATTGTTTAAATTAAAAAAAAACAAAAGAGGAAAAGAATGAGCTTTTGAAGTATTTAAGCATCTTGAAGAAAGCATTAAGGGAAGTTGGGGGAGGATGTTGAAAATAAAGGCTGAAATTCCCAAAGACAAATTATACCTTTCTGGAAATTTTATCAAAATCTGGCCTTGAATATTTAACATGTTTTTTTAAAACATCTTTATTCTTTTAATTCCTGCCCCACTCCCCCCTGGAATGTAAGTTTCATAAAGCAAGACACCTATTCTATGTCTAGTTTTTTATTCCCAGAATGTTACCTGGCACATGGCAGATCAGATGGCAAACATTTGATAAATGTTTGTTGAATGAATGAATAAATTAAGTAATCAATTAATAAATGAATGAATGAACTCATTTTGCAATAAGCTTACTCCCTTAAAAGAGACTGGATAAGGAATATTTAATCTTTCATTGCTATTATTCTTCCAAGGTACAGGCAACAGAAGTATTCTTGATTCTACTGGAAATATTCCAGAAGTGAATTACTTACGTAATAATTATAATTAAAAGCTCTTGAACTTCTCTTTAGAGGATTCTTAAATCTCTTGAGATTAATAAAATTTAGAACACATGCTTCCCTAAGGAATCTCCTTAATAAACAAATGCGTATGTATTATTAGGGAAATATAAACTACATGTTTCTGATTCATTCATACTTGTAGTGTCCTATCACTGTTTTGGCTAGACTTATATAATAGAGAAGCCTAATTTAGGACAAACATGCTTCTCTTGAACAACCAATATAATGAAGGCAATATAAGGAAAATCCAATGACTTTCAGACAGTTCAAAATCATGGTTTTAAGGAAGTTTAATTATTCAAAATGAAAAAGAAACAGTATGTGTTGTCTAATAGATAGTCACTGGAGTTTAATAAGCTTAAACAAAAGTATGGTGTGATTTAGTAATCATCAAATGAATTTAATCTGTATGAGACCAAAAAGTAAATAGAGAAAGAAGGAAAGAAATCTATCAGAGAGTAGAGGAATATAAGTAAAAAAGGACTTCTCTTCTTGCATAATTTTGACTCTGCTAGGAAATCAATTCTGTAACAATTTATTTCATTTTCTAGGACAGTTGTAAGAAGAAATTGTGCTGGCCATAACATTTCTCATCATATGCTTGGCCATGTGTAATAGAAATGGACATGATCAAATGATTGAACCATTCTGATTTACGTGGGATTGTCTACATAACTTCACAAGCAAGGGTGATTGCTGCTAACAGGGCAGACTTGCTGAACCATGGCAAATCAGAACCATAAAATACTGGGAACACATTCTTGTCTATCGCAAGAGGAAAAAAAAAAAAACGAAGCTATGTGCCCCTGCATTAAAAGTTTGTTCCAGGTACAGAATTGAGAGTCTTTTGTTTTATTGTTGTTTGAATCACAAAAGAAAAACTGGACAATTCTTAGGTTCGAGTTCAGATGTCAATAATTAAATGATGCAGATTAAAGGTTTATATGTGAAACATTGATCCTGTTGTATTACAGATAATATTCCACTAAAAAGCCCCCTTGCAGATTGGCTGCCAATGCATCATCACCACAATCAATTTCAATGAACCTTATTTTCAGAAAAAGACATGAAGGAAAACTAAATATTTGAGCCACAATCCAATCTGTGAACACTTGCCTTTAGATATAGACATACTGGCAGGGTTTCTTAAGAAACATACTTTTAACCTTCTGCTCTTTTAAAACGTCAAATATGAAGGGGAGAAAACCCCAAGGAACCGCATGTATAAAATTCTCAGGGCATGGGAAAACCCCACAGAAAATAACGTGTTCTTTAGTACTTTAGCTTTTATATTCCCTCCATGCAGCCTTCTCAAGGGGGTGATTTGAGACACTGGAATCACTGAGTCACTCTGACCTCATACTTTTATGATCAGTAAAAGTGGTTCCTATTAGCAGCATCAACCATAACATTAGAGAAAAATACAGTTGAAAGCCTCCAGTGCCAAGGATGGGATAATCAAGCAAAGCCTGAAATAATCTATTCCTGTCAATAAAGCAAAAGAAATAAAAAACATTACAGGACGATGAAAAGCCCACCCTATTTTACAAGTGGTGAGAACCATCCGGTGGTAATAGTTTATAGGCTTCCTGTATTTCACAATGATTAACAATGAGATAAATAAATCTAAATATACATAGGCCTCTTTGGATGTTCCTATGGGCTTGACAAAGTTGCTGATTGCTTCCTTGGTTTGTACCAGGTAGGGGGTTCCTGCTATGCTTTTCAAATTTTCCTGCTCTCCTTCACACTGGATTGGTGGCTATAGAGGAATGGTGATTGAGTGAAAAAATATTTTCCCTAAATGTTATGCAGAAGTAAAATGAAACAGTTTTGTATGAATATAAATGACAATTTTTCTTTATATCAACCTCTAAACTTTAGTGGGAATTAGATTAAATGACCTCTATGATTTCTTTGAATTTAAAATATCTATCTCTATTTTCCAATTTATTACTATAGTCAGTTCCCTAAATGGAAACATCAGGTGCATATGCTTTGGTTGATTCAAAAAGGCATATGTAATATAATACATAATTAGCCTTAAAATTATAGGTGTAAGCAAAAGTATAATTAGGTTGCTAAATAATCTTGCTTGAAAGGGGCACAAGCAAGCACTTGATATAGTGTACATAAGATTAGTACACTTAATATAATGTTATCATATGCATATTATTTCCTATTCCTAAGTTTAAGAGCTATTGCATAGATGAAGCATGGTAATTACTAGTTAAAAGTAAATGGATTGCTAGAAGCCTATTTATCCTCTAAAATGGGAATGAATGACTCTGAAATCTGTCACTGACACTGCTATATACCAAAACTGTATTTCAAGCTACATATTGAAAATCTCTGTCTGGTTCCACAAATTCAGCATACCCAAAAGAAATTCCATGCACCTGATATTGAACTTATTCCTTCTCTTACACATATTAATTCAGTTTAAGGATATCAGCTACTACCTAGCCTTTGAGGCTACAATCTGCTAGAGTCAGATTTGGCCCATGGATCCTCCATATCCTTTATCTTCCTCTTCCTCAATTTTTCCATTTCATCTCCTTCATATCTCTCATTCTTTCTCCTCTTATTTTAATTTATACCATGTATCTCAACAGTGCTCAGTCTTTTTTTTTTTTTTTTGTATCATATAAATGCAACTTTGAACATCCTCATATAAACATATTTGTATTGTGTAGGTCAGTGTTTTGGCTAAATAATATCTACAGGGGAGATCATCACATGTGAACAGAAATATGTAGATGGTACTCATCCACGCATATATACATACATGCATCTGTCCATGCAACATAAAATATGAGCTCTTCCTTAAAATAAATTACATATATGTATTTCAGAAAGTTAAAAATAATTTTGGAGCATGATATTAGAAACTAAGGATTTATATATGTAGCATGTAATACAAACTTAGCATCATGATGACTTTTCAATATTGATTAAAAATACTTGAGATACAAGACTAAAGAGATAAAAAGCTTTATAGGAAAATAAGAATTGATTTTTAATACACATCATTGTTATATAGGACTGGTTCTAATGTGTATTGATTAAAAACTCTTTAAGGATAACTCTTTGATAAAACTGTCTCTCTTTTGTATAGAAGTCTTAAGATTATTGTTCAGAACTCAAGGTGGTAATTAGTCTGATTACCTCTGTGCTAAATGAGAATTAAAACCCCCAAGAACACAATATTCTTTTCAACATAGTCAAGGATTAATCCTTTTTCTTGAAAAATGCTTCCTGGTTTCCCAGCTTGTCCCTAGTTTCCATTTTGTGCAATGAAATTATACTTACATTATGTGATATAAAAAGGGACAAGTGCCAGGTGAAATTTTAAAAAATATTCCTTAGCAATGTGATGTCAACTGAGATCCTTGCATGTCCTTGCTGCCAAATTCAGCAGGAAGGTAAAATTTCTCTTCTCTGCTGATAATATGATTCTGCCAGCTGAATGTGTTGAGTAATTACTGTAAGATATGATGGCTTGATATTTGCTATATTTGAAACCAAATCACCAATTTATGCAGATATTACTTAAAATGCTCATAGTCCATATCAAATGATCCTATTTTATTGGTTCAGTTTACTACCATTGAGTACATTTTACACCTGACTCATCTTGGCAACAAATGAGGTTTTAGAACTGCGAACAATCATGAATACTTCATGAGCCATTGAGTGATGATGGCCAGTTAGTCTCACACTTATCACCAATATTTTAGATCAAATTTGCCCCTCAAACACTCCAAAGGTACAGAATGGTGGGTTCTCAATTGTACATGTTCAGGCTTTTCTGAAAGACATTCTTGAGTCCTTTGGCCCAAACTGCAGGCAATCTTGCAGCCCCCTTCAATAAAGAGGTACAATAGCCTTTATCTAGATGATACCGTAGGTCAGATGGTATAATTTTCATAAAACCTTGGCTGGGACTAGGAAATCAAAAGGCCAAACAGACTTAATGCTAACCACTGGATTTACTAAGTGGCAGTGTTATACCAAGCTAGGTCATGAGAAACTTAAGTATCTGAAGGATATTAATTTAGCTATTCTAGACATTTCATTACCAAATTGAAAGTTAACATTTGTTTGTTTTTTTACTGAGAGTTGAGAAAAGAAATGACCACAAGAAAAAAAAAAATGTCTCCTGCTGTATGTATAGCTGCTGCTATCTAAGACATTAGGAATGGAAATAACATACAATCATTTTCCCTAGTACATAGCAGCCAAAAAAAAAAAAAAAAGAAAAAAGAAAAGAAAAGAAAAGAAAAAGAAAAAGAAAAGAATCCTCTCCTGATCATCTGATGCTTCCTTCTATCAGTGAATGAAACATATAACACTTAAAAAAATTAACCATTTTGGCCTTGGTTCTAAAAACTTAGGACAAAATCTCAACATTCCATTATAGTAAACTATCCATAGACAGTCTGAGCTTTCAATAAATTTATTTCCTCTGTGAGATTTGTTCCTTCTTTCTTAATTTAACTGTCTTTTTGAGTGTGTCTTTAGTCATCAAGAAACTCAACTTTAAGAGTGGCAAGGTACAAATTCTTATTACTCATTTTCCTAGGGCCTGAAGGGTTTGTATATCTCTTTTATTCAAATGAATATCAATGTTAAAGAAGAAGGAGAATTGCTGGTAGAAAATTAGGTCACACAGAAAACAGAAGAAATGAACTTGTTCAGATCTCAAATTGCGCAAATTTATTTTTTTTAATTTTATTTTATTTTATTTTATTTACTTATGATAGGCACACAGTGAGAGAGAGAGAGAGAGGCAGAGACATAGGCAGAGGGAGAAGCAGGCTCCATGCACCGGGAGCCCGATGTGGGATTCGATCCCGGGTCTCCAGGATCGCGCCCTGGGCCAAAGGCAGGCACCAAACCACTGCGCCACCCAGGGATCCCAAACTGTGCAAATTTCTAAATTTTTTCTTTTATTCGATCCATGAAGAGTATTTTCCTATATCAAAGTAAAACAGGGGTTACTGCTTATCCTAACAAGATCTGATTTTTCCCATTTTTAATAAGGAAAAAATGATAGGGAAGAGACAAGCAAGAATAATGTTCGCTACTTTTGCATGTATTGATCAACCATGGACAACAACAACATAAGCATATTACAAACACTGCAGTCTGGAGCTTCATAAGGGATATTCAAGAGCTTGCCAACTCTTTTAGGACTTCCCAAAAAGTGGGGGAGAGCAGAGATGAGGAAACATGTACATGTACCTGGCAAAAAAACACAGTTGCTTAACCAAATCTGCAACTAAAAAGCAATTAGAATTCTACATTATGAATGCAAAAGAAATTTTCTTGTTTTTAACCACTTTATTGATTGTCAATGACAAGATTTAATGATCAAATATACACAGACAAATTTGACATCAGCATTACTTTCCCTTAAATGTTGAGATTGTGTTCAGAGAAGATCCACAGTTTTGCCTTCCTTAGAAACCTTTGTTGGCATCCTTGTCTAACAGCACCTGCATGCTTGTAGTGTCTCAACATTTGTGAAAGCAGAAATAGCCTATGAAGAATAGCCTATTGACAAATACTTACTTAGTACCTATTCCATGCAAGGAACAATGTAGAAGGGGAGAGGGGATCCCACTTCCAGCTGGAGTACTCAGAGAAGTAGGCTTAAGTCAACCCAGGGCAGAGGTTGTAATGATTATTTTATGACACCCAAGTGATGTTAAAAACCCAGAAATGAAACTACAATTATATGGTCAATTAGTGTTTGACAAAGCAAGAAAGAGTATCCAGTGGAAAAAGACAGTCTCTTCAACATATGGTGTTGGGGAAACTGGACAGCAATATGCAGAAGAATGAAACTGGGCCACTTTCTTACACCAAACACAAAAATGAATTCAAAATGGATTAAAGACCTAAATGTGAGACCTGAAACCATAAAAATCCCAGAAAAGAACACAGACAATAACCTCTTTCACATTGGCCAAAGCAACTTCTTTCTAGATATGTCTCCTGAGGCAAGGGAAATAAAAGTAAAAATAAGCTATTGGGCCTTCATCAAAATAATAAGACTCTGCATAGTGAGGTAAACAATCAACAAAACTAAAAGGGAACCTACAGAATGGGAGAAGATATTTGCAAATGACATATCTGATAAAGCATTAGTATCCCAAATATATAAAGAACTTACAAACTCAACACCCTCAAAATGAATATTCTAATTAAAAATGGGGAGAAGACATGAATACACATTCCTCTGAAGAAGACATACTGATGGTCAACAGACACATGAAAAAATGCTCAATATCACTTATCATCAGGGAAATGCAAATCAGAAGTACAATACCTCACACCTGTCAGAATGGCTAAAACCAAAAACACAATAAGCAACAGGTGTTGGTAAGGATATGGAGAAAGTGGAACCTTCATGCACTATTGGTGGGGATGCAAACTGGTGTAGTCACTCTGTAAAATAGTATGGAGAGTCCTCAAAAAGTTAAAAATAGAACTATCCTAAGTCCAGCAATTGCCTTAGTAAGTATTTACCCAAAGAATATAAAAATATTCATTAAAAGGTATGTATGCACCCCATTGTTTATAGCAGCATTATCTACAACAGCCAAATTATGGAAACAGCCCAATTGTCCATAGATGAATGAATGGATAAAGAATACATATATAATGGAATATAGTTCAGCTATAAAAAAGAATGTAATCTTGTCATTTGCAACAACATGGATGAAGCTAGAGAGTATAATGCTAGGCGAAATAAGTCAGTCAGAGAAAGAAATACCATATGATTTCACTCATATGTGGAATTTAAGAATCAAAAAAATAAGGTCAGCCGTGGTGGCTCAGCGGTTTAGCGCCGCTTTCAGCCCAGGGCCTGATCCTAGAGTCCTGCGTCAGGCTCCGTGCGTGGAGCCTGCTTCTCCCTCTGCCTCTCTCTCTCTCTCTCTCTCTCTCTCTCTCTTTCTCTCTTTCTCTGTGTCACTCATGAATAAATAAATATTTTTTTTAAAAAAGCAAAGGGAAAAGACTGAGAGAGAGTACCAACCAAGAAACAGACTTTTAACTATAGAGAACAAACTGCTAGTTACCAGAGGGGAAGGGTGTGGGGGGATAGGTGAAATAGGTGATGGGGATTCAGGAGTGCACTTGTTGTGATGAGCACCAGGTGATGTATGGAAGTGTTAAATCACTGTATTGTACACCTGAAACTAATATTACACTTATGTTAATCAACTGAAACTTAAATAAAAACATTTTTTAAAAAGGAAAAAAAAACATGCCCTGAATATTTCACTCAATTCTAAGTGGAGAGCTTGTGAAGGGGCACATTGGCTGTTAGATGTGGGCAGCTCTTAGAAGATGCCACGTTGAATAGGGGGTGGGCAACAGCTATAATTCATCATTAAGTGACACCTTCTGTGGAATACTATTGAAGGGGATACAGATGCCATGCTTATAGCAGGAGCAGCATTAGAAGCACTGGGTAACCTATACTTTGCCCCAGATGTAACGTATGGTATATAGACCAAAGACCTGGCTGAAAGCTAGTGTTTGCTTTGCCTAGAATACCCATCCTGCCTGATATCCAACACTTGTCTGCCTGAAAAACTCCTTTATTCTTCAAAACCAAGTTCAGGAATTACCTCCTCTGAGAAGTCTGTCTTTACTCTCCACTCCCTGACACAACGAATATCTCCCTCCTTTTTACGATTTCTATACTTTGTACATATTTTCATTGCTACTCATAGATGAATACATTATAAATATTTGTTTTCTGATAGGACTTTGACCAAGGGGGAAGCAAATTATAATAAAAAAGGGATGTAAAATGTAAATTTAAGCCCTACATTTGGTAAATATTCTTAAGTAGTAGAAGAAAAAAAAGTTTGAAGGCACTTTACTGATAATTGTGTAGTATCTTGAAAAATATTACTGTAAATTGTATAATTTTTAGCTTTTTTATCAAAGACAAACGGATTTTTCCTCAAGTATACGTAATTAGATCATATACATATATGTAATATATATGTAATATATGTGTAATATATTTAATGTAATATATATTCCCAAAGTACACCTGATTAGATTACATACATATATGTAATATATATTATATATATGTAATGTATGTAATGTAATATATATAATTACATATACATATATAATTCCTACCCAACTCTGGCAAATCCTAGTTGGTTGCCTAACAAAATCCAAGCTCATCAATACTGTTAACCATTATCCTGAATTTAAACATAGCACTGAGGTAGAAATAATTAGCTTCTTAGGTTAGCTAAATTAGGTTAGCTGAGGTTAACCTTTAAAGCAAAATAGTGTCCCAATAACATACTGAGAGGCAAGAAAGAGTGAATAATATCTTCCGATATTTAAAAATACTCTCACTATTTGAACCTATTCACGACCATTTGTTTAAGGAATATCTGCATATTTTACATAACTGCTAAGGTTTTAGGTGTGAATGGACATTTTATTCCACTGTGTTATAAAACAACAAATAGTTCCATCTGAGCCTTTATCCCCAATCCTTCAGTGATTTCATAAGTAGCTTCTGTTGCCCTGGCAACATTTATAAAATAAATGATTTACCCTATCTCTATATGATTGTGTTGCCCTGGTAACTTGCTGTTATCTAGTCTGACATGGATTTTATTTTAGCTGTGTGCTTGCTTTCTCTAGAAATAATCCATAGAAAATTAGCCTTCACTAGATTAGATACTTAACACTGTGTTTCCATTTAATTATATTTAATATGCTAAATAGCTATTAAGGATGTAATGTTGTCAGTATTCTTACAAAGGAACTGGCAAATTCTGATTTCCTGATGATGCAGTGATGAAGAAATTCTAAGTACTATCTAAGGACACATTGGGGTCATGCACAATTGAAACTTTTTCTCTCAGCTGCTGTGTCAGTCTCATGTTCAGAATGCTGTGCCTGCAGTTCTAAAAAAGTAACACATTATTGCACAAACTATTCTTTCCTTTTAAAGTCTTATAGTAAAATAATAGAAAACTACATGCAAAAGACAGGTCCCAAGTGCACATTTGGATTTCAAAAGATTCTGGATTCCTCAGTTATTCTAGCCACTCCTGTGCATGGGACAGGGATATTGGATATCAGGCAATGTCTTCTCCAAGACATTTTCAGAAGCTCTACTTGAAAGATGATCCTCCAAATTATTTATGTGGATAGAAAATCACTTTATGTACGGAGACTTTGTATAATGACATTTTCATAATGCAAAAAAAATTAACAAATTTTTTTCTCATTCATGATTGATTTATCCATTACTTCAGTGGAAATTATGACTTTTTAACATACCTCAATGACATAATTTAGCCTTTCTCCAAAGTAAACCTAACTCTACACAATAGCATTGGGACAATCAAGCTAACAAAAAAGTGTAGTAAAATGTGCCAGATTGACTAATGAAAAGTTGTTCTTCAATAGATCAACAGTTTACCTTTCCAAGCAAATCTTTCCCTTATTCCCTAACACACATCCTCCACTTAATGCAGGCTACCTGCCTCTTGGCTCTTGGAATAACTTGAAATCCATCCCTCAATATTTTGTCGTATTATTTTTACCTGAAATGCCTCTTTCTTTTCCTTTAACATCATAAACATCACCTATCTTTTAAATTCATGTTTATGTCTTTGTTTCTCCCTGTTCTTAACTGTCATTTTCAGTGTTATATAATTGCTACCTTTTCTGCTGCAAATTTTAAATTATATCATCCTAAATATATAAAACTTTTTCTATGATTAGATTGTATGCCTTTGCATGTATTATTTCTTCTCCTCCCTTATTTCCAAAAATACCTAAAGGAATATTCTGTACATGTTGATGCTTAAGAATATTTGTTACTATTTGTTGATTTTTTTTCTTACTGAATTCAAAGTTCTCAGTCTCCTAAAACAGAGTCGATAAAGGTACAGCTAGGGCCCAGTAAAAGAAAGACTTAAGCAAGTGAGCATTCAGGGAAGTATTCCTCAAATTTCACTACAATGAAAGTCATGTATATTCTTCAAAATTGCAAGTTATTGATCTACAGCATGCTAATGTTTGAAAATTTCTTATTACACAGTTGGTGATTGATTTTTTTTAAATTTTCACAATATTTAACTTCAGATATATATGTCAAAAAAGACCAAAAACTGGTCATGGAATAACTAACAATGTCAATTTGATTAAGAACATGCCATTTAAAAATACAATTGTTTTGACCATTAGCAACTAAACTGTCAACTATGTAGCAATCAGATAGAGTACTTAATGATTGTTCATGATGTTCATATGCCCTAAATCCATTATAGTTTTAGGCTCTTGAGAACATACCTTATAGGAGTAATAAATTATATTTTCAATTGGTTTGGTGGAATAAATACATCTCTTCCCAGAATTCGAGTTAGTTTCACATTTGACTTATTTAAAATCTTTAAAATTGTTCCAGAGTTGAGAGAAATAGTATCCTTCCAAATTATTTTTATAAAGCCCTTGTAATTCTGCTATTCAAATCTAACAAAGATAGTACATCTGAAAGATAATAACACTTAATAATTTCATTAAAAAGACTGCTGCCAAAATAATACAACATTAATAAGTATAATTGAGAAGTATGGTTTTAAGATGGCTTTTTCAGACTAAAAGGAGTTTATCGTATAATGGTTCCACCTTAAGAAATATTTACTGAAATTAGTTAAAATATAATTAATCACAAATACATTCATCACGTAAAATTGATAAAAATAATTTTAAAAACTCAAAATTTTCTCAAAGAACTTTTTATTTTTTAAAGTTTTTATTTATTCATGAGAGACACAGAGAGAAGGCAGAGACATATGCAGAGGGAGAAGCAGGATCCTGATGCAGGACTCGATTCCCCGACCTGGGATCACAGCCTGAGCCAAAGGCAGACGCTCAACCACTGAGCCATCCAGGCATCACAAAGAACTTTGATTAAATTCAATATTTACAATAAAAACCAAACAATTCATAGTGGCATTCTAATTAAGATAAAGAATTAATCAAAGAATATACTGCAATAAAACTGGGTGAGAAAAAGGACTGTGAAATAAAAATAACTGAAATGAGGTAGAAAATGAAGTTATTTTGATGGCCTGGAAAACTTGAGAATTAGTGAAAAATTGTCTACTGAAAATAATAGAAAAATTCAGAAAAATAGTTGGCTATAAAATCATTTCACATATGGGGCAGATGTACAGGATAAACAATGCCATGAAGACTAAATCACACATTTCTTAAAGGTTGGACGCCCTGCAAAGCAGCTAACCAGAAACACAAGAAAAAAAAAACCCTGTTATATCAAAAGAGACTTAAAGGACACAATAACCAGATATAACGTGTGAGCATTAATCGTTTCCTTATCTTATTTGGGTAACTCAGCTTTATAAAAGGCATTTTATTTTTTGGATTGGTAAGAAAATTTAATTAGAGGAGATAAAAAATTCATTGACATGGGAAAGTTTGAGAAGTTTATAGGGCATATATGGAGGAAAATTTACTACTCTATTAAGGGACTCAAAAGACATAAAATAATTCTTGATTAAACAATATGTTACTAAACAAAAATGAGTCAAAGAAGAAATTGAAAGAAAATTAAAAAGTCTTGAGATTAATGAAAATGGAAATATAGCATATCAAAAATTATGAGATACAACAAAAGTAATTTTTAAGAGGGAAGTTCATAGAAATAAAAGCCTATACTAAGAAAAAAGAAAGAGCTCAAATAAACAACCTAATCTTGTACCTCAAGGAAGTAGAAAATGAATAAATAAAGTTTGTAGAAGGAAATATAACAAGAAAATCATAGCAGAAATAAATGAAATAGAGACTAAAAAGACAACAGAAAGAAAAGATCAATGAAACTAAAAGCTGTTTTTTTTTTAAAAGATAAGCAAAATAGACAAACCTTTATCTAGACTTATCCAGAAAAACAGAGGACTTAGACAAAGTTAGAAATGAAAGGGAAAGACACTACAATTAATTCCACACAAAAACAAAGGCTCATGAGAGACTACTATGATCAATTACACACCAAAAAAAAAAAAAAAAAAGGACAATCCAAAAGAAATGGCAAATTACTAGAAACATTAAACCTATGAAGACTGAATCATGAAGAAATAGAAAACCTGAATGACCAGTTACTACTAAGGAGATTGAATCAGTAATGAAAAGCCTCCCAACAGACAAAAGTCCAGGATCACATGAGTTCACTGGTGAATTCTACTAAATCTTTAAAGAAGAATTGATTCCCAAACTTGTCCAAAAAAGAGAAGAGAAGATGAAGATGTCCAAAAGTACTCCCAAACTCATTTTACAAGACCAGCATTACCCTGATACCACAGCAGACAGGTAAAAAGACACATAAAAAGTATTTGACAAAAAAAAAAAAAAAAAAAAAAAGTATTTGACAAAATTTCCCATCCATTCATGAACTCATGATAAAAATTCTCAACAAACTACGTATAGAGGAAATGTACCTCAACATAATAAAGGCCATATATAAGAAAGCCACAGCTAACATGAACTTAACAGTGTAAAGCTGAAAGCTTTTCCTCTAAGATCAGGAATAAGAAATGGATGCTCACTCTCATCACTTTTATTCAACATAGTACTGAAAGTCCTAGCCAGAGCAATTAGGCAAGAAAAAGAAATAAAAGGCATCCAAATTAGAAATGAAGATGTACAATTCTCTATTTGCTGATGGCATAATATTAAATATATAAAATTCTAAAGACTGTACCAAAAACTTTTAGGACAAATAAACAAATTCAGTACAGTTTCAGTATACAAAATCAAAATACAAAATTCAGTTGCATTTCTATACACTAACAACAAACTATTAGAAAGACAAATTAAGAAAACAATTTCATTTACAACTTCATCAAAAATAATAATATTACCTAGGATTAAGCTTAACCAGGGATGAAATAAATTGAAGAAGACACAAATAAATGGCATGATATTCCATGATCACGAATTGGAAGAATTAATATTGTTAAAATGCCCAGTCTACTGAAAGCAATCTATAGATTCAATGCGACCTCTATCAAAATTCCAATGGTATTTTTTATAGAAATAAAGTAAATAATCCTAAAATTTGTATGGAACCACAAAGGACCCTGAATAGCCATAGCAATCCTGGCAAAAAAGAATAAAGTTGTGCACATATACTTCCTGATTTCAAACTACGTTACAAAGCTATAGTAAAATATGGAATTGGCATAAAACAGACATATAGACCAACGAAACAAAATAGAGAATCCAGAAATAAACCCATCACCATATGGTCAATTAATTTACAACAAAGTTGCCAAGAATATAAAATGGGAATAGTCTTCAATAAACAGTGTTTAGTCTAGTGAAAACTAGACAGCCACATGCAAAAAAATGAAACTGCATCCCTATCTTACACCATACACAAAAATCAACCCAAATTGGATTAAGACTTGAACAGAAGACCTGAAACTATACAACCTCTAGACGAAAACTTAAGGGGTAAGTTCCTTGACCTTGGTCTAGGAAATGATGTTTTTGATTTTGACACCACAATAGAGGCACAAAAGCAAAAATAAACAAGTGGGATTCCATCAAACTAAAAAGCTTTTATACAACAAAGGAAACCATCAACAAAATGAAAAGGCAGATTATAGAATGGGGAAAAATATTGACAAATCCTGTATCTGATAAGGGGTTAATATCCAAAATATACAATAAACTCATACATACAACTCCATAGTGGAAAACGAAACAATCTGATTTTTAAAATTAGCAGAAGAACTGAATGGGTATTTTTCCAAGAAAGAATTCAAATGCCCAGCAGGCACATGAAAAGGTGCTCAACATCTTTAATCATTAGGGAAATGCAAATCAAAACCATAATGAGATATCACCTCACTGCTGTCAAAATGACTATTATGAAAAAGACAAGAGTTAACATGTGTTACTAAGAATATACAGAAAGGAAACCCTTGTGCCCTGTTGATGGGAATGTAAATTGATGCAGCCCAGCCACTATGGAAAACAGTATGAAGGTTCCTCAAAAACTAACAAATAGAACTGCATACGATATAGGAATCCCACTCGTGGGATATATTCAAGAAAATGAAAGCAGGATCCCAAAGAGATATCTACACTTCTGTGTTCATTGCAGTTTTGCACAATATCACAATAGCCAAAATATGGAAACAACCTAAGTGTCTGTCTATGGATGGATGGGTAAAGATATTGTATATATATATACAATGGAATATTATCATCTGTAAGAAAGAAGGAAATTCTGCCATTTGTGATAACATAGATGAATCTTGAGGGCATTATAGTAAGTGAAATAAGCCTGGAAGAGAAAGATAAATATTGCATGTTATCACTTATATGTGAAATCTAAAATGAATAAATACATCAATCAATCAACCCAAACTCATAGAGGTATAGAAAAGAAAAGTGTTTGCCAGGGTTTGGGGAGATTGGGGAAAATAAGGAGAGGTGTGTAAGAGAGTACCAACTTTCAGCTATAAGATAAATAGTCTGAGGATCTAAGTAAATCATGATGACTGTAGTTCATAAGGCTATATTATATAATTAAATTTTGCTAAGAGAATGAACTAAAATGCTCTCTAACACACACACACACACACACACACACACACACAAGATAAATATGTAAGATAGTGGATGTGTTAATTACCTAGATGGTGGGAGTCCTACCATAATGTATATACGTATCAAATCACAACACACTTACTTTAAGTATTTTACAATTTTATTTGTCAGTTATACCTCAATAAAGCTAGGGGGAAAAATAAAAAATCTTGATTAAAAGGAAAGACTTATTTTTTTCTTAGAAAAATTCATTGTATGTATGTTATATTTTTATATTTCCCATAATTAATATATAAATTCAAAAAATTATTGAGAAACAACAACAAAAAATAATGTCAGGGATTGAGTCCTGTCAGGTATATATGGTGTTATAAAGTGTTAATTAAAATACTAGAGTAATGGTCAAAAAGTATATCAACAGAACAGAATTGAGTCCAGAAATATACCAAAGATATAAAGAGAGTTATTGTATGATAAAAATTGGAATAAAATTGTATATCAATGGAGGAAATGTAGGTGATTTATATGACAAAAGTTGTTATGATATTGGTTATCCATTTGGGGAAAAAAAGTTGGACCATAATCTCATACCATACTGCAAAACAAACTCCAAAAGTAAAAAACTTTGGAATAAAATTTACTATAATAAAACATATGGTGATAAAATGTTTTATGTCAATTATATCTCGATTTAAAAAAGTTATTAAACTCAAAAAACAAAAGTAACAACAAAAACATTAAACAAAGACATAGAGTGTTTTATTATTTATTTTTAACCTATGGTGTTTTAAATCTTATATTAAAAAATTTTTTTTTTATTTATTTATGATAGTCACACACACACACACACACAGAGGCAGAGACATAGGCCGAGGGAGAAGCAGGCTCCATGCACCGGGAGCCCGATGTGGGATTCGATCCCGGGTCTCCAGGATCACGCCCTGAGCCAAAGGCAGGCACTAAACCGCTGCGCCACCCAGGGATCCCTTAAATCTTATATTTAATAAGATATTTCATATGGCAGTCCAGATGCTCTAAAGCATGGGCTGGCAAAACACTGCCTATGAACCAAATATGGCCCTCACCTATTTCTGTAAACAAAGTTTCTTGAAACTCAGCCATGCCAATTCATTTCTGTATTGTCTGTGGCTGCCTTCACTCTACAGCCACAGCACTGCCTAGGTGTGAAAGAGATCAGACAGCTCACAAAACTGACCACATTCATTGTTTGGATCTTTACAGAAAAAAAAAAATTGGTGACCCTTGTCCTAAAGGGAAAAACTGATAAACATTAAACACTAAACACTAAAGTTCTGCATGATGAATGTCAAAACATTAAAAGTAAACAGAAATTACCTAAATTACCTATGACAATGTTAACTAACTGCAATAACATATTTTTAAAATAGGAGATGATTACCCCAAAAGATAAATGACCAAAGCACATGAATTTGGAGCTCCGAGGGAAAAAAAAATTGTTAATGAACATGAAAAGCAACTCAACTCCTCTAGTACTGAGAAATAATAGTGAAACATGAGTAAAGTAGCATTCACTATTCATCACATTAACAAAATATTTGAAACTTGAGAATGCCCAGTGTTAATTGAGGCCATGGAGAAATAAACACTCTTACTTGAAGTGTAATTTGACAATAATGTATAATCATACCTTAAAATACTTAAACACATACTTTTTGTATCAGCAATTTATCCTACACATATTTTCTCACAAGTGCTCAATATTACAGTCTTTAGTTTATGAGCAAGTACTTGAAGCAACTTAAAGAACTGTGAATAGGAAATTGGTTAAATACTTTTTGGGGCATTTATATAATGGCATATTATGAAGTGTTAAAAAAAAATTGACGTGGTTCTATATGTGACTCATGCAGTGACATCCAGGACATTCTGTTATTGGGAAAAAATAAAGGTAGTTACAACACAATATTTTTAGAGTGATGCTGTATAGATATTAAAATTACATTCACTTTTACACACAAGTACACAGACTTTTGTATGCATAAAAATTGGATAGTAACATAAAATTTATTTACTAGATTTATTTCTGGAGAGTAGAATTGGTAAGTGGAAAGTCTTTTATGCTCTATGCACTTATGAATTATTAGTCTTGAATTTATTGTTTAACAGGTTTTTAAAGATTATTTCTTTAAACTTCCTGTAATTTTGAATTTACATTTAAAAATGGAGAGCCAGCACTACTTTTTTTTTTTAACAGTAGTTAATGTCAAAGAGACTTTCTGTGGAAATGGTTTTGTTGGTATTCACTTTATCCCAGCAGTATATTTAAAAGGAGGTGGTGCTCTAAAGAAGATGCTCCACTCATTTGAATTCTCTTCCAGTAGAAATAGTATATATGGGTTAGAGTCACTGTTGTTCTATTTTTGCTATGTAGTTAAAAAAAAAGATTTGGCCTGCAGATGTATATTTACCAAGTTAACCCCTTTGATAGCAAAAGCATCTTGACATCGTTACTTTGCTAATGAAACTGAGATTTAGGATTGTTGCTCAGCAAAACTATTGGAGTAAAAGGGTAATATCTGAAAACCTTGCTTTTTGAACAGAATTCAAATGATATTAATATTCTTTCCACATTAGGTGATATGCTTTTACAGAAAACACACCTATAAATTTGTAGGCTACAACCTATAAAATTAAGCCTTAGGCCTTGTCTGTTTGATGATAAGGAATGACCTAATCAAATGTTCTGGAGCTTTCTTGAACAGCCTTATAGAGGAGGAGTTTATATTTACTCTTTCACTATAAATTTAAGGTTTATTAATAATAAAAGTCGTAATTTAGCTATGCATGGCAACAAATCATCCAATGATTCAATAGGGCATCTTGCATTTCTTAGAATACTGTAATTAGATGACCGATCTGTAATTAAGTAAAAATGAAAGCTGACCTTTCTCCTTGAGATAAAATAATGCTAACCGTATGAAGAACAGAAGATTTATGATTCAAATGAGCCTAAATACAATTTAAGGGAATAGGACTATGCTTCTTCTTGGGAACTATCATCTTTTTGCCTTGTCAGCACAGATTTAACAAAATATCCAATGTATCGCAACACAGGAATTTCAATTGCGCATTCATATAAGATTTCAATGTAACGGGATGCTATGCAGAGTAGATATTTGGTGCAATCCATCATCTATTAAAATTCTGTCAGTGTGATGGGGAATTTCAAAGTATAGTATAGAAGTCTGCACTGAGAAGCTGCAACGAATAACCGATTGCATGACAAAGTCAGCATTTTTTACTTTCTCACAGCAAAATGTGAGTTCTTAATCTCATCTAGCAATGCTCTTTCCTCAGTATCTGTTCAGGAGAACAACGGCAAATTGTGAACAGAAATGATTTTGCTGTCCTTGGTGGGGTCTGACAATTTACCAGGAGACTTGATAAGGTCCCAGAGCCCACTAACTGACAGAGAACTGTTTTCTTGCACAAATACCAGGATGATAGTTATAACACAGTCCAGGAGACTTTTATCCTGTCTTCATTAAGAGTGAAAGGCCTCAGGGAGCCTGGGTGGCTCAGTCAGTTAAGCATGGGACTCTTGATTTCTGCCCAGGTCATGATCTCAGGGTGGTGAAACGGAGTGCTGTGTGGGGCTGCTGGGCATGGAGCCTGCTTAAGATTCTTTCTCCCTCTCCCTCTCTCTCAGCCCCTCCCTATCCTCTCTCCCTCTTTCAAGAAAAAAAAAAGTGAAAGGCCTCTCTCTCAGAATCTTTTTTTAAATCTACAAAAAATAATACACACACCTTAGAAAATTAAATCTCTAAAGAAACAAATTTAAATGGCACATTTCAACTTTATGCTTACTCTTTCTGTTCTCTTGTCCTTTGCCTACTCCTTTTCTTTCTTGCATCATTTCATTTATCTCTTGCTTATACTTACCTGTATCCTCCCCTGCCCCTCCCCCCATTTTAACCATTCATCTAGGTAAAGACCAGAGACACAGTGTTCTACTTTAAGACTTTCCTAAAGCCTCTTTGGATACAAGCCTGATTGAAATCCTGGAGCACCTGGGTGGCTCAGTGGCTGAGCATCTGTCTTTTGCTCAGGTCATAATCCTGTGGTCCTGGACTGGAGTCCCATATCAGGCTCCCTGCAGGGAGTCTGCTTCTCCACCTGCATGTGTCTCTGCCTTTCTCTTTCTCTCTCTCTCTCTGTGTCTCTCATGAATAAATACATAAAATATTTTTTTTAAAAAAAAGATAGAATCTTGGAGTCCTTTGAGTTAAGCCTGAAAGAGAACCGGAAGGGCTTCTGGATCCAGTGTAGGAGTCAGTGTGCATTCACAGTGATGGGAGAGAAACATGCTTACACTTAGAGCTTATACACAAGATTTTCTCAAAATGGTGGGAGAGAAAACATGAAAGAGAACAGTTGTAAGAAAATCAGAAACATATTTGAGATATGTAGATAGTGATACCTTGAATTTATTTGTAAAGCAGGTTCCAGTTACTGACAACAAGAAGGTACCTGATAGGCCTTTTTTCCCTAGCTTCGGTATTAAATAGTTTAATAAGTAAATGAAAAAAGCACCAATCTAGAAATTTGTCTGATTTATAGCCATAGAAGCTATCTCTAAAAACTCATTAGCAAAGTAAGCTAAATAAGTAGTATGAACATGGTAGAAATAGGTGATTATTGCTTATTCTTAACTTTCTTCCATACCAACTCCCATTTTATGTAATTGGGCTAATCTCAAGTATAACATTCAATGCCCTTATATAACTATAATAATAATAGTAATTTTCCAAGTGTTTGCTATCTGCCAGGAAAATTTAGGAGTTTTACACTTTATTTCCTTTCATGAACTAAAGTGCATAATTATTTAAGCATTAGTATGTCTATATTACAGATGAGGAAACTGTGACTCAGAAAGTTTAATTGCCCAGAGTTCCATAACAGAGAAAGGTTTCCTATCTCAAAGAGACCAACAACTCACCCTATTAATCATCATGTTGTTCATTTATCCTATCTCTTTAGATTCAGGTATTTGGTGTATCTGCCTTAGATTGCTTAAGTATTCTTGTATTTTAGTGTCATACAGTTATATTTAACCTCATTTTGATGATGAAACTAATATGGGTTGGGTAAGGTTATTTATACAATATAGACAACTAGCAAAACTGTTAAAGGGAAAAGATTGATGGCACAAACTCTGTTTCCATGACACTGTTTAACCAATTATTCCATGTTAAAAACAACAAAGTGGTGGGTGGCCTAGGCACTCCTTTTTCCAGGAATCCGTCCCAGCCACAAATATTGTATTTTAAACCAAGTAACCTAAACTCAAACATGATGCACTGTCTAGTCATGGGAAGTGATAAGATATCAGTGAGCAGAAGACATAGCAAGGAATATCCAAGGGGATAAATTCACACACACACACACACACACACACACAAACACACACACACACAGAGCTATCACTGGAGGAAGATGTATGAGAAATAACATATCAAAAAAAAATGGGGCTGAAGCCATGCTAGGATGGAGGGGGAGAGGAAGAAAAATTTTGCTACTGTCCTGAGTGACAGGTGAAATAAAGACATATACAAACATCTTCCCTTCTGCTCATAGTTCTAGAAGTACTAGTAGAATCTTACATATTTTGATATCTGGGAAAATATTTGGGTTTTGCCGGAGGTGGATTCCCTTTGGCCAAAGTGAGATTATGCTTCACCTCAGTGTGAGGACTGAACTAGCATTAGTGCCCTGTAGATGAACATATTATCTTTATAAGGTAGCTGTTTCCTTTTAGAGACTCTCCACTTTATAACTCGACCAAACTTCTCTTTCCCTGTATTGGTTCACTCTGTGCTATATGTTGGTTTGGCATTGTATATTGTATTTTATCTCATGACTTGAATTGGAAAGGGTAGCCTGAATTCATTGTATGTTGGTATGATTTACAGAACATAGACCAGATGAACTCAGGAAGCCCCCAAGGTGTATAAATAAGAGTAAATAGAGGAATTTGCAAAATATGGGCTAAAGTTCTGCTGTACTAAGTTATATACATTTTATTCTTTAAATAAAAAACAAACTATCAAAACATTAAGAGCAATGTGTAATGTTCCTTATTTTCTTTAAAAAATGGACAAAGCTCACAAATGAAAACCAGGTGCTATGATCCAAGAAACTCCAAGAAACGGATGCCTCTGAATTTAGTTCCCTGGTCTTTAATGTGTGCTACCTTATTGATATTTAGCTTTAAAATGTGTTAAAATGTAGCATTGTTTTTTCTTTCTGCAACTAATACATTCTACTAGGAGAGTAATGTCAATAATAATGCATAGCATGTCATACTTTAAAAACTATTTTTACATATGGTATCATTTGATCTTTCCAATAGTCTCGTTAATAAAGTGACAGAAACGGAAACAAAAGCACAGATGTGAGCATGCCGAGGAGAGTATACCACGGCCTTTGTCACATGTTTTTATGTCTAGTGCCCTACCCCTACTTCTCATTCTCATGAATATATTGCTATAGAAATTACTCTCTCTTAACTTCTACAGAACTAGAAAACCTGGAAGACCTGGACAAAGACAAATGGAATCATTAGCCTTCAGCCTAGATTCTAATGAAATATGTAATATTTTCCCTGGGACTGATACAATATTGTGCCACAAAATGGGAAACATAGCAAGTGGAAAATAGAGTTTGAATATTTTTATAAGAGATTTTTCCACTAAAGAAGAAGAGAATGGCTCTAGTTAGTTAACATAAAAAAAAATCATTTAGCAACCTTGCTTTCTGTCTATATCTTCATCTATTAGTACACAACTATCTTCATGTTTCAAATATCTTGCTTTGAGTCAAAGGTAGGCCATGATACTAAAAATTGCCCCCAAAGCACATCAAACTGCATCCAAAGAGAACAGAGAATAACAAGAGAAGTAAAACAGAAAGACTTTTCCCCTATAAATGGATTTAATTGTCCAGAGTTCAGAATTCCTGCATGAAGTAGAAATTCCCCATTCATGACAAGTGGTAGACATCAGCTTAGAAGGTTGACTGCTATTTCCTCCAATAAAGTTTGTTCTCTCTTTGTCTCATCCCTCTCTCTCTCTCTCATCTCACTCTTTCTCTTTCTTTCACCTCTCTCTCTCTCTCTAACTCTGCCATCTATCTGTTGTACATGCTTTTGTAGAATTTCAGGAACAGCTTTTCACCTGAAAAATATGGCTGCCTGAAAGAGGTATGGAAAATAACAAAAGCTTCACCCCAAAAGCTTCCTTTCTATGCATTACAAAAGCTTGCACTTGGATAATAGAAATATTTAGCCTCAGGTGACTGAGAACACTTACTGTTGGTTGCATAACGTATGGCGGATGAGGCATCCATGAAGTACTCTGGACCTATGCATCAAACAGCATTTATTAGCACAAAGCAATCACAGAGAGAACTTGGTTCTTGTGTTCAGTGGAGTCACACTAGGTCAAAAGAAAGTGGAATCCATCTGACTTTACAGCTAATTAATACTCAGAACTAGGAATAGAAAGGAAATTCTTGGACCTGATTAATTTGGTCCCTGAAACATAGTGAAATGTAAAGCGAATTCCTACTTCACCAGTACTGGCTATAGTGCCTACATTGACCAGGCTGGGCCTTGGAACATATTTTGAGGTTGGTGTTGAAGGCTAGAGTCTTAGAAAGAAAAGCCTCAGGGACCCCTACTTCGAGGTCAACTCCCAGGGATAGAAGCAAATAATAGAGAGTTGACAGCTAAGACTTCCTCTTTTTCTGTCTTTGGTTCTAATTTAAATTCTCAAGTGATCCCATCTTGGAAATAAATCCAAGTGGTAAAATTTGGGGGAAGAACTAAAGAGATCAATCAGAAATTTGGGGGAAAAGATTTGGGTTAAACCCAAGTTAAGTAAATTTGTGTTTTTTTTTTCTTTCATAGTAATTGGTATGGCAAATAAAAATGAGAATTTGAGCCAACCAACTGTTCTGAAATGTGCCTTGTCAGCCAAATGAGAAAGTCAGCTTGTAAGGGCTGATTGTCACATTGAGAACCCTGAAAACTTTGCTTTCAATACACTCACACTAACAAAATTGCCAAAGCACTTTAGATTAAAAAAAAAAAGTGGTGAAAGGCGAGAATCAACAACAGAGGAAATTGTTCTGATTCCTTTTTTAAGAAAAAGGAGCTAGAGTTAAGTTCTACTTACGAGCCCTCCCAAGTGAAATCAGTTTTCTGTGGATATTTTTTTTCATGTCACCAAAGTGCTCTACACTGGGGCTCATTGGGTGGTCTTGGCTGAAACATAGGCCAAGATTTAAAAAAAAATAAGTAAAAACAAAAAAAAAATACCCAAAAAACACACACTACAACCAGGCAGGCCTGCAGGAAGCACAAAAACTGAACAGCACCTGCACATAGCCTCATGGGTCCCAAGGAATGTCAATTAAGAAATCAGCCAATCTGAGACCCTCAAATGCAATTCACATGAAAGTCTATTCTGTTCACCCACCAACATGTATCAAGAATCTTAAGTGCAGAAAAAGAATGAAAATGATCTGCTTCAGGGGAAATCAGTTAAGGAAAAATGTATATAGTCTCAAGTTTGATGCTCTGACAGTTGAGACATCCTGAAATGAAGTATGTAATGGTTGAATAAGGTGAAACTTCACTGAATTAGTAGCAGTCATCGACGTTACAGTTTTACCCATCATAAAACATCCACCCCCACCATCTGCAAAATACAGAGAAACACATGCATGCACGCACGTACACTCTCTCTCGCTTTGTCTCTCCAAAGTTTTGAAAAGTGACACTAGGCACTCTCTATATGTAGCATCTATAGGCACTGTCTAATTAGAATTAGAAGAATTGTCTGAAGAACAATATGAGGTAAAGAGAAGCAGGGAGTAATAGCACATTGGATAACTCAAAGGAATAAGACAAGGAGTATTTTTTGAGGGAGAAGTAAGACTATGTTAATCCACTGTGTACTTAGAATTAACTGGCTACAACATCTGCTTTAGGACACACATGGAGTCTTGGCTTTTTTGTTTTTCAACATGTGGAACCCATGAGGTCTCTTTTGACCTCTTTGGGGTGGAGAATGAAGTAAGAGCAGGAAGTAGGAATAACGTTTTACCATTTTGAGAATCCTCCCTATTTCTTGGGGAAAATGATTTAACATCTATCCATGTAGCTTCACATGGACACACAGGACAACTGTGACAAAATGAGATGACAACAATAAAACATCCTGGAGTGAGTGAGGGGAATGCCAGACGTGTGCTTGTAAAGAAGACACAATAGGGAACATGGCCACCCAAATAACCGACAACCAACAAACTAAGTTCTCAGCGGCAAGAAGGCTGCACTAATGTTGGCTAGAAAGGAGCATAATCATAAAAATTTCAGCAGGAAGAATGAAGAGATGGTGGGCTTTATTATTCAGTAAAATAGATGCAAACAAGCCCTTCAAAGTGTAGGCTAAAACTGGAGTATTATTACATTAAGATGTGACTAAATTGTTTAGGACAGGTAAAAAAAAAAAATCTGTGTCCCTAGTCTATTAATGGCAAGAAAGACTTCTCCTTGGGTGCAGGTAAATCGGACATACCTGGTATGTGGAGACAGGGGAAGCAGCAATGAATGGCGTGATAGATGTCTGTGGAATCATGCGGTTGGTTGCAATACTGTACGGTGAAGAATAAAATCTGCAAACAGAAAACAAAAAAAAGAAGATTCATGAAGCTGCTGCATGCCTGGCTGCTAATCAAATGCTACCAAGCACTTCTGGGAAAGGCAGAGTTCCACCCTTGTGTTTTTCCACCAACTGTGAACAGGAGCATCCAGGAAATTTATAGCATTTGATGCCACTAAAGGAAATAAATCGTTCTGAACAAAATGACAACTTTAAGTCATCTTATAAAATTGGCTGTACAAAATTTCTTAAGCCAGGTGAGTGTAATAGTATGTTTAACCAACAGGGGGAGAAAAGTCATGGGCATTGTTTTTAGTTTGTCTTTCTTTTCTCTTTAAGGTAATGCTAAAGCTCTTTGAGAGAAAAGCAAAATGATAGCACCAAGTTTTACAAAGATGGCCTATGTTATGTGTACACAAATTGCATTTATCTCTTTATTCAAGAAATAGGGTCAGCTCCTAGAGAGTTCTATATAATTTGTGCTAGGCAGAAAAGTCCATGAACTTATGCAGAAACTAAGCTAAATATTTTCTCCCTGAAAAAAAAAAAAAGTGGACAATTTGTGATCTGTGTCTATCTGGCAATAGGCATATATTCTGGATTCAATCAAGAAGATTCTGGACCTCTGTGATATACTCCTGGTGTAGACTCTATAAAAAACACTGAGGTTTTGAGTCTTTCAGGGCCTTTCGTTGAGCAATTATAAAATGATACTCGGCGAGATCAGGGATTAACAAATGAGATCTTTCTACAGAACTTTCAAAGGGCAGCTTCAAGGTACTTAAATCAGTGACAAAGCCATCTCTGGTCACACTATACCTTATCAAGTTCATAAGTTACTTTACGCTCAAATTTGTCAGCAGATTTTCAAATCATGTTTATTTCTTCCTGTCTTACTGATAAGAATGGCCAGCCACAGAATGGAAAAAAGCCAAGTTTCCTTTGATGGATTATTTCACTGATGTGAGGATAGATTGGGAAAATGGGTATCAAGGGTAACAAAATCATTAACTCACTTTGCTGTCCTCTTAGCAAAAATCAACTACTATTTTTGATTTTTTTTTTTTTTTATTTTTTTTTTAATTTTTTTTATTTATTTATGATAGGCACACAGTGAGAGAGAGAGAAGCAGAGACATAGGCAGAGGGAGAAGCGGGCTCCATGCACCGGGAGCCCGACGTGGGATTCGATCCCGGGTCTCCAGGATCGCGCCCCGGGCCAAAGGCAGGCGCCAAACCGCTGCGCCACCCAGGGATCCCTGATTTTTTTTTTTAATAGCATCACTGAGGTTGGAGTTTTGCTGTCAGGGACATCGTCACCCCTCAGAGGTCACTAATAGTTTGAATAGAGACTCTCATGGGTTACCATTCTAAAGAAGTATTTTACAAGACTCTCACTGAATGTAGGAGTGTTGGATTTCAAGGTTTCCAGGATTCAAAGAAGAAATTCTTTAATCTTAAAGTCTGTAAAAGTCTTCAAGCAAGGATTGGAGGACTATAGTCCTAAATTTACTTTATCTAATAGTTCTCAAGGATTATAAGGCCACACTCTTGGTTAAAATTTGCAGCTAAAAAAGTTACTCTGTGAAACATTACATCCTTACTGTCCATATCTACCAGACCTCTAAGTTTATAGTTCTGCAGTTTAAAAAAAAATGATATTGGTTGCATACTTATTAGAATGGCCAAAAAAAGAAAAAGACAAAAAAAAAAAAAAAAAAAAAAAAAAAAAAAAAAGACAATCCTAGCACTGGCAAGGGTTCAGACAAAGTGAGATTCTCATTTGTTGCTGGTGGAAATGCAGAAAGGCGCAATCATTTTGGAAAATTTGTCAATTTTTTATGAAGTTAAACACACAAATACCTTAGAACTCAACAATCCCCGTGGTAGATACTAACTCAAGACAAAAGAAACCTCATGTTTTCACAAAAACCTTAAAGCAAATGTTTATATAGCAGCTTTATTGATTGCACTTGACAAAAATGGGAAACAAACCAAATATCCTTCCACTGAACTGATAAACAAACTGTGCAGTAGAACACTACTAAGCAATAAGGAAAGAACCACTGATATATTCAATACGACGAATCTTAGGTGAATTATCCTAAATGAAAGAAGTCAGGCTCAAAAGACCCTATATTTTATAATTCCACTTACATCACAACATGAAAAATGCAATACTATAAAGAAATAGATCAGTGGAGGTCAAAGGCTGAGCTTGGAGGATAGAGCTGACTACAAAGATACATGAAGGAATTTTTAGAAGTGATATAACAGTTCTGTCTTGTTTGTCTGGTGATTCTATGACTGTATGCTGGTCAGAACTCACAGAATTGTACACTATAAGGAGTGAATATATATTCTATGTAGGTTCTATCTAATAATCCTGACTTCTAAGTAAAATCAATTACTGTGTAGCCAAACATCCACCTGTTCATTAAAAAAAAAAAAATGTTGATCATTTACTATGTGTACCAAAGATGGGTAAGCCTTTAAAACATTCCTTAGAGTGTCTCTGTTGAGCCACTTAAATCATATCTTACCTGTACATTAATCAGCCTAAAATCTTCCAAAGGCTTTTCATTGCCATGAAAACAAAATCTGCATTTCTGGCATTGGCTAGCACAAAGAGGCTACTGCCTACCTCTCTAGTATTTTTCTCCTACCCCTCAAAACCAGCCAGCTAGGTTCCAGGCACACTGACCTTCTGCTGTTGCATAATTCTGTCATTCTCACTTCTGTCCTGAGCCACTAAACTTACAATTCTCTCTACCTACAATGCTTATTTCCACAAATCTCCCTAAGGCTACTTCTTTCTCCATTTGGCCTCACTCACCTTTCTTTTCCTCAGAGAGGTCTGTAGCTTAAAGTAGCAACCATCATCTCCACCCCATTTTCTCTCTATTCTTCTCCTGTGATTTTTTTCATCACTGTTATCACCATCTAAAATAATGATTTTAAAAATTTTCTTTAAGTATGTCATAGACTGAATGTTCAGGTCCCTCCAAAATGCATATGTTGGAACACCTGGGTGGCTCAGTGGTTGAGCATCTGCCTTTGGCTCAGGGTGTGATCCCGGGGTCCTGAGATCAAGTCCTGCATCAGGCTCCCTGCAAGGAGCCTGCTTCTGCGTCTGCCTATGTCTCTGCCTCTCTCTCTGTGTCTTTCATGAATGAATAAATAAAATCTTTAAAACACACACACACACACACACACCAAAATGCATATGTAGAAATCCTAACTTTCAATGTGTCTGTATTTAGAAATGGAACCTCTCTGGAAGAAATCAGGATTAAATGAGGTCAACAGGGTGGGCCCCTATCACGATAGGATTGGTCTTCTTATAAGATGGGATACTAGAGAACTTGCTCTCTCCGTCCACAAGCACTCATGGAGAGCAAGCTGGGTGAGGACACAGTGAGAAGACAGTCATCCACCAGCCAGGAAGTGAGCCCTCACCAGAAATCAAATCAGTCAGAACTTGATCATAAACTTCTAGCCTACAGAACTATAAGAAAATAAATTAATTTTTGTTGTTTAAAGCCACCTAAACAATGGTGTTTTGTCATGGCATTGGAGCTAATACAAGGTAATTATTGACTATATATATATATATATATATATATATATATATATATAGCTTTTTGCCAAAATTATTCACATAGCATTACGTGTATGAAAGTATTCCTTTTATACTTTGACCAGTGCTCCTAAACTAGAAGTGATTTCGGTCCTCAGGGAATATTTGATGGTGGGAACTGGAGATATTTTTGGTTGTCACAACTGTGTGGTGGGGCTGCTACCTGCATCTAGTGGATAGAGGTCTGGGATTTAGCTAAACATCCTTCAATGCACAGGGCAGCTCCCACACTAAAAATGATCTGATCCAAAATGTTGTAGTGTTGAGGATGAGAACTAGGAATATGAACTAGTTGCTTCTGGAGAGATTTCATTTGAACAAAATACAAAATGCTACAGTGGCTAAGAGAATTAACTAAGCATAATCTATCTATAGAATTCAAAGCTGGCCTTTGAAAAAAACTTAACATTTTTATGTAATGCAGAGTTACTTGGTTCTCTGGCATTTAAAGCAAGTGGGTTCTAGAAGTTCAGAATATGCAAGTCTAGATCACTGAGAGGACATGATTTTGCCTGCAGGAAAGTCATCTTCAGGGGATTTGGCAGTCAGTAGTAACATGGTGAAATCTTATTTCACTGACAATAAAAATAATGTGAACATAGGGTAGAATGTTTTTTACCGAAGAAAACCACACAAAATCCTATTTGCACACTGAAATAAACAGTACTGGCTCGTCTTTCATGTCCACAGCCAATATGGTTAGAGTCAGAAGCACAAACGGTATCCTTAGGGTAACACTATAGCACAAGATTAATAAGTTATTGGTCATTTTCATTGTAATACCACCAGATCCTTCACATTAGATTCCTTTCCTAGTGTAATAAGATAAGGTTTCTGTATCACTTAATATCAAATGCCTATATACAACAGCTGGCAAACCGATGCTATAGAAAACATTTTTTTCCATGTCTCTCCCAAGAATACATTTTATTCAAATAAAACAATCCGAGACTTTTACAGCAACTCTCACTGAAAAGGGCACTGGAAAGATGAGATTTTGAATATGGGGAGTGATTATTTCCCACCTCCACACTCATATTTGAAAGTGATGGAATTTCATATTGGACTGCTAAAAAAGCAATAGGGCAGTAGTAATAACAAATTGTAGACTTATGCCAGACAGTTCTGAAAGAAGAATAGACATTTTTATTCTTGTAAGTTAGCCTAGAGTAAAAAGTACTAAGGTTTCATTTTTCCATTGTAATACAGACACTTCTTCACTATAAACTTCAAAGCCTTAGATAGATGTGACATTGAACTAATTTTTTTAAGCAATAATTTGGATAGATTCAAGCAGACGACAGAACTGACATTTTTCTACCATCTAAGTTCAAACAGGATAGATTCACCATGGTTGGTACTTATAAATGTTTGTTCTTCATTAGCTAAAGCTGAGCTAATTTGGGAGTATTTATTTCAATTCTGTGTTGCTGTGTTAATGCAGAGGTTATGGAATTCAGAAAATATTTAACTCTTAACACAATTTAAGCTACTACTTACAACCTAGCCACATACTCAGAAAACCTTGGGGCTTGGTACACTTATGGGAAACCACAGGATCATAAAATATGTTCTTTAATTCTGAAGTGGGGCATCGTTAGGAGGAAATTTTCATGTCAGTGCTCCATCAATAAGCCTTCCTAATCCCTCATTAGAACGCAAATGCCTTAAAAAAAAAAAAAAAAAAAAAAAAGAACGCAAATGCCTTTTCTTTGTGGTTCTATGACTTACTTTTCTTTTTGAAAAGAATGTAAAAATATAAACAGTGAAAAATATGTCTCCCCTCTCTCACTTACTTTGCAGTACTTCTTTGTCTGCCCCCCTGCCAGAGAACTGCTATCATCATTTCTTTTGTATTCTTTCAGAAATATTTTATACAAATAAAAGTTAACACAGTACATAGATCTCATAGTATTTTGTGCTTCTACCACAATATTATTTGGACTGTATCTTGTACTAGAATTGTGTACATATTCATTGTCTCTGATATAGCATAAACTTTTTTCCGTTTCAAATTTGTATCACCAAAATGATTTTAAACAATGCAATAGATTCAAAAGAGAACAAAATGTTAAATTGAACTGAGTTAGCATTAAGCAATGTTTAGGAATCTTATCTGGATTAGTTTGAGTGAGTTACAGCTGTATCTTTGGATACTTATTGGTCTATGTAAAATGAGACCAGTTTCTTTCCTAATAAACATTTCTCACTCTGTTAAGTTATTGCTGTCTGAGTTAGGTTGCCTGCTAGTTCAAATACAGCCATGTGAATAATGAGTAGCATATTCTCTTCTGAACATTCATGTTAGATCCCTTAATGTACTGAGTAAGCTTTCTAAATCAGCTCCCACACCTCCAGGATGCACATGCTAATGTTAACTCAAGGGATAGTATGTTTAGAAAACATTTGTGGTTATCTTTACATCTTACAGGCTTAAAAATTATTATTCCAGTATACTCTATTATTAAAATGTTACCATATAAGGCAATAAAACCAAAGATGAACAAAATGTTTTTAAAAATCATCTATATGAAGAAGTATTAAATGAGTAAGATTAATTCACTACGATCTTCCTATTTTTTCCATTTCATCATATAAAATTTCCATCTTCTTGTTACCAACAACACAATAGACAGTCTGAGCCTTCTAAAACTCCATTATTAATTCAAGATGTGAAAAATTCATGGGGAGTTTGGATACTTTGCATGAAACTGGAGGCTGTATACTTTAAGAGAATCAGATTAAAGTGTTACAATGGGGACAGAATAAATTGATGCTAAGAAGAGGAATGGTTTCTCTAATAGAAATTTGTTGGAACCAAGCAGATTTCATTGGTTACATTTCCCATTGTGATTTAGCACTTACAAGACTGGGTTAAATAGCCTATAAAGATGAATAAAGTGTGGAACCTGACTTCAGTGAGTTAATAGTCCAGCAAGGAAATAAATATGGTGTCAATAAGTACATGGTAAATAGACTGTCAAATGTATCATGGTACTTTGAAATATAGTGCAATAACATCAATATTTATGTTGACAATTACACTGTACCATACAGAGTTCCTTTAATCCTTACAAAGTCTTACTATAATCTCCATTTCACAGAAGAGCAAACTAAAGCACAAACAACCTGTGTGCACTCTTAACCACTGCTTATACTGTTTCTCTTATGACTGATGGTGCAACTAGCTCTGCTTGGAATCAATTGACTGTGTCCTTTAAAGGAGAGCAGTATCTTTTAAAAAATGACAGAAGAAAGGAGAGAGAGAGGAAGGAAGGAAGGAAGGAAGGAAGGAAGGAAGGAAGGAAATCACCATTCTCTTCAGGCAGAGAGGATTCTATGAGCAACTAAGACACAGAAGTGTAAAGTAACATGGGATGTTCTGAGAAGGTTCACAGAAGATTCATATGATTTTCAGAAACCAAGTCATGGAGCGTTATTATTATTTTTTATTGTGCCATTCCTGAAAGTCTGAGTTTTGTTCTGTAGTTAGTAAAGTCTGCCTAATACTTTAAATCAGACAGGGAGATGATTACTCTGATTACTGTGAATATATATATATATATATAAACTCAAAAAACAATGCGAAAATGTGTTGGAGGAGAGCTATATTACAGGCAGGTAAAAGGTTAGTACAGGTAGGAAAGGTGATTGAATAAACTCAACCAGTGACAAGGAGCAAGAGCTGGGGTGAAGATATATTATTCAAAGACAGATTGAATAAGTCTTGATCAATTTTATCATTAAGAATGTTGTAAAATAGAGAATCCAGAGAACTGGAGTTCATAGCTTAAATGGCTTTAGAGTGAATTATTAGGAAAAAGAGAAGCAAATTTCATATTTGGTTTTAATTTGAATTTGTTTGGTTTGTATTAAGCATTGATGAAGTTAATGATCTCAGTTTTGGATGAACAAAGATATCTAAGAACGATATCTAAGAAGCAGTTAGAAACATAGGTGATAGCGCCCTGCATCTACTTATGAACTTCAAGTGTCAGCTTGGGAGTCTTCAGGTTCCAGAAGCAAGAGGAATGGATAAGACCAACCAGAAAAAAAGACAAAACCCTGAGAAATATTAGTAAATTGGGCAAAAGAGGAGGAATCAGAAGAGACCAAGTAAGTAGGAAGAATACAGGATCAGTGGGAAATGGAGTTGTGGGATCCAAGATATAAGAAATTTCCAAAAAAGTATAAATGGTAATAACAAGAATTGTTATTTGCCTTAAACAAGGCAAGATGTCAAATGGTGTAAGAACTAAAAGGGTATTCGTTCTAATGGATACATTTGGAGATCATTGGGAACATCAGCAAAGGAAATTCCAGTCAAATTTGAAACCAGACTTCATAATTTAATAGACTTCATTAGAAAGGAATACGAGAAGAACTGTGTGTACAGACAACTGAAGTTGTTTAGCAGTGAAGAGAAGGCTAACACAGTGTGGTCACTAGAAGTGATATCATTGCCATGAAAATTGTTCTGCTTCTACCCTCTTTACAGGTGGAAGAGACTTGACCATTTCTATAGCCTGAAAGGAAGATTCAGTGGACAAGAAGGTATTGAAGAGAAGGACTACAGTTGATAGCATACAGTTCTTTATCAATACAAGAGGATCAGATGATGTCTTGATAAGACCAAGAATATGGGTATCCTCAGCATCTTAACGAAAATGTGTTTCATGATGGAACTATTCATTGTTGTAAAAGTTTAAGTGGGCAGTGAAAAGGGTGAGCCATTTTTGTGACTTTTCAAATAGTTTCAAGGATACAGGGTAACACTGTTAATATAAGGTACAGATAAAGACATGTCATAGAGAGGCTGATCTAAGGTGCACAGATGTACCTGTAGTCGATCTCAATACAGCATATGGACAGTGACCTGAAATGTGAGGTGAAGGCTTACAAAATGGAGAAATGTTCACTGTGTATCAGGGGTCCTCACAGCCTCTAACATGGATGGCATTAACCCAAGCTCCCTTTTGGCAGCTCAGATTAAGAACTGAAATCCCTTTTTACTTTCTCTTTAGATTTAAGATAAATCAGGAAGAATAATTGGAAAATTATGTCTTTAGAGAAGACAGTCAGATTTTAAATTATGCATTGGAAAGACGACTGCCTAAAGCAATGCAGAAGGCGGCCCCATGGTCTCACTCCAGTCCAGGCCTAGGTCACTGCTGCATTTCTAATCCTTCATATAGAGCCTTAGGTAAGATGGAATTTATAATAGATATGCAGATTAATATTACAGATGGATACATATACATACATACAGAGTATGCAAAATATCAGGACTTATTGAATCTGGTTAGTGAACGTACAAGTATTCATTCAATTATTATTTCTATTTTCCATTTATGTATATACATTTCTAATTGTAACCACACATATTTTTACATGTATTTGGCTCTGCTCCCATGCACCTTAAGTTATAAATATAAAGTACTTGGTAAATAGTGTGTGTTCTATACATGTTATTCCTTTCCATTATAATATTAATGTTATAATTAATTAACTTTAATTATTGTATTTCCCCAACTATACAATATGATTTGTATATTTGAGAACTTTCTTCTCCATTTCTTTCCTTCTTTTTACACATCAAATTTAGAGTGCCTTACTGGAAATAAGAACACCACTTCTTGGATAAATCCTTAATTTCACTTCTGGAGAGAAGTTTTAATCAACAAGGTAGAAAGGATTAGACTCCTTCCCTAGCCTACCACTCACATTTATTCTTTTATGAAAGGGTAGACTATGACTTCCTTGAAGGCAAAGGCCTTCTCATATGTTGTTTTTTAAATCTGTGGAGCATACCAAGGTGTTTGGCAGACTCAGTGGATGTTTTTTGAACAAACGAATAAATCACTGCCTAAATGAATAACTATAAGAATAGGAGATATTTAAGCATTTCCACTATCCAATGGATTTTCATTAATGGCAGCTGACCAAATAGAAAATAGAGTTTGCATCTTTTTATCCTCTACATTGATCTTAAATAAGGTCTTCATTCATTCTGATTGATTTCTTTAATAAGGTTGTAAGACAGAAAACTGAAAGCCATGGCGAAATCCAAGATGGAAGGCTGTGAACATAAAATAACCAACCAACCAAAGAATAATTATTGTCAACTACAGGACAATCAGAGCAAAGAGAAGGGATTGGAAAGTTAGAAGAAAATTTCAATCAAAGGTATACAGAATCACGGAATCTTTGAGAGATCAGGTCATGTAGTTTAAGAGAAAGACTTAATCACGGAATCTTTGAGAGATCAGGTCATGTAGTTTAAGTCTTGTTTTCCAAAGGAAGAACCTTAAGCTATGTGACTTTTTCTAAGCAAGAGGCTATAAATTTCCAGATGCTTATTAAAATGATGAGTGATGGGTTCTTGGGTGGTTCAGTTGGTTAAGCATTTGATTTCGGTGTGGGTCATGATCTCAGGGCTGAGATTGAGCCCTACATCCAGCACCATCCTGGGCGTGGAGCCTGCTTAAAATTCTCTCTTCTTCTCTCCCTCTGCCCCTCTATCAAATAAATAAATAAATAAATAAATAAATAAATAAATAAATAAAATGAAGAATGAAGACACAATCATCAACTTACTAACTTGATTGTCCATTGCCTTCCCCTGATAGAAGAAAACAGCAAAAACAGTATTCATGTTGAAATGAACTGGGAAAGCTAAAATCAATGAAAGCTAAAATCTAGAGTTATCAGCAGAGCAACAATCTTATCCCAGAGACACACAGATACTTCCTCCAGCCTAGCTCTATCTATGCTCCCTCTTCACATCCCATTCCTTACTCTTTCTAAGGGAGAGAGAGAGAGAAAGAGAGCATGAGGGAGGGAAACATAATGTGGGTAGAGATCACGTGGGAATAGAGGACATGAAAGATGCTATGAAGTCAATCATGCATGACAAGAAAAACAGTACAATGGTGGTAAATGTTGGTTTAAAGTTTTTGTTTAAAGATTTAAAACAAAGTAAGATAGTTTTGAACATTTTTCTTCAGTACTGATTCCAGAGATCAAGGATACCTTAGCAATTAAAATAGGGAAATTGCAGTCTACTTACCCATTTTGTATGGCAGCTGTGGGGTCATAGGTCAGAGCCATGCCAGCCTGTATACCGGGAGAAAAGAGGGGAAAACAAATCTTAACACTTTTATCTTGGTGTCCATAACATTCAGTACACACATTTTATCTTTACTTTCCATGATTTAAGTTTATTTTATCCTATACATTTTTCCAACCTTACTGCCAAGACTAGCATTTTTACTACCCACACATCAGAATCCACCAGTGAGTTAGGAGTTTATATTATATATCCAGACAAACCAAGGAACAATGTAGTTTGGATGATTTCCATTTCTACTTCATAAACCATCCGCTGTCTAATCTGGTATCCTTATAATTTCTCACTATTGTCAAGAGTACCTATTATATGTTTCATGGCTGAAAAAAAAGCAAGAATAAATCCTGTGGTCAGGATAAAAATAAAAGCTACTTAAAATGCATTCGACCTTTCAGAAGAAAATGTTAAGAAATATTTATTTTAAAATAGATCGTATGCCTTGGGGTATGTAGGTAATGAGTCACAAAGTGCTTATCCAATATATTGCTAGTACCTGTCCTACTAAGAGTGGTAGAAAGGCAAGGTCATTTATACATAATGGAAATTCAGGACCTTGTAGCTAGTAAGGAGGTGGGTTTGTTCTGTTTCTAAGAATAAAATCACCATTGAAGAACTAAACTGCTGTAACTAGCTGTAGTTTCAGAAAATAATAAACTTTATAACTATGAATTCACAGCCTACCTCCTTCCTTCATACACATCACATTTGATCCTCACAACAACCCTATGAAGTAGGCAGGAGAAACAGTTTCTCCATTCTATAGATGAAGATACTGAGGCTTGGAGAGGTCAAGTGACCTGCTCAAGGTCACACATTTGGAGGCAGAATCAGATTCCAGCCCAGGTCTTCTGAGGCTCCCTTCCACCATCTATGACCCTGACCCAGGGTCTGCATGAGACCTAATGATCATCTCCATCAATGTGGGAGAACTTTCTCTCTCTGTGGGCATACCACCTTTGGTTTCCAACATCATCAGTATGATTACTGCTTATGAGTAGAAACAGAATATAGAATGAAACTCGAAATTGATTAGGATATTGTCAGGTTAGACATTTTTTTTTTAATTTAACAGTGAATTAGACCTATGTCAATTTCCTGGCTTTGATAGTGCACTATAATTATGTAAGATATAACACATGGGAGAAATGGGGTGAAGGGTACACAGGGACTGCTTGTACATTTCTTTTGCAATTTTCCATGAATCTATAATTATTTCAAAAGAAAAAAAAATGAATTAGCTTTGAGGACTTTTATAGAAGACAAGAAAAATCATAAAAATTTTAGAGAAAAGAAAATGAGCTTTTGTGTTTTGAGTTTCAGTGTAGGTGAAGGTAGTTTTCCTGTAGGACTCATTGAATTCCTCAGATTTCATACATAACTGAAGTGGAAATTCTCAGGCTTTCCAAGATAGGGCCTGAAGTCCAGTTTGCCATGCTATATTCATTAGATTACATGTATTATTTTTCCCAAACAGTTTAAAAATTGTCATTAAGATTGGTATGAAGAGGCAGCCCTGGTGGCTCAGCGGTTTAGTGCCACCTTCAGCCCAGGGTGTGATCCTGGAGACCCGGGATCAAGTCCCATGTCGGGCTCCCTTCAGGGAGCCTGCTTCTCCCTCTGCCTGTGTCTCTGCCTCTTTCTCTGTCTGTGTCTCTCATAAATAAGTAAATAAAATCTTAAAAAAAAAAAGATTGGTATAAAGAATAAAGGTGTAGAGCCACATATAAATGGGATTGGCATACTGAAAGCATACATAAATTGAAACAGAGTTTGTAAGCAAAGTAGAGATGACTGTTAGAAGTTAATAGAGGTGTACAGAGAATGCATGTTTACCGACAACTGCATCTCACTCATGTTAAAGAAATATGCAACAGATTATATGATAGGCTAGGGGATTGGAAAGTGAAAAGCAAAGGTAGTGTGTCAAAACACAAAGAGATTCTGGGGCACCTGGTTGGCACAGTTGATTAAGCATCTGACTCTTGGTTTTGGCTCAGGTCATGATCTCAGTGTTACGAGATTAGGTCCCACATGGGGCTCATGCTCAGTATGGAGTCTGCTTGAGATTCCCTCTCCCTCTCCCTCTGCTCCTCCTGTGTGTTCCCTTTCTCTTTTAGATAAGTAAATCACACACACACACACACACACACACACACACGCACGCACACACACACATACAAAGAGATCCTCAGTCTAAATTCTTCCCAAGATGGGGCCTTTGTCATGTGACTGATGGGAGACCCCCCCCCCCCCAGAATGGACCTGTCCAGGATACAGCTCATAATCCATGGTTCTGGCTATTATAGAGGGTAGTTGTAAAAGTTGTCCATTGGGAATGAGATTTCTCTCTTAGAAATGCTAATCTTCTTTCCCCTAACTTATTCAAGATGTCATACCAGAGGCAGAATGAAAAAAAGGAGGGGGGCTTTATACTCAATTGAGATATTGTTTGTTGGTGAGAGATTTAAGATAAAATCATACCTTCAGCCTCCTAACCACCCTAGATTGTTTAAATCCTAGGAGGTTTATAGGAAGACTTTCCTAGTCAACCCCATGCTTTCTTCTTTTCCTTGTACTTATTTTCCAATAAGAAAATAAGAGACCAATGCTTTTTAGCCTTTCTTGAATTATGAATTGTCTTGAACATTCTCTTCTTATGCCATGTTTATTTATTCTGGCAACATTAGGTAAGGATTTTTTTCTTTCACATTTTACTTGAATTCCTTATGGATTATAGTCAACAAATCAACTCTAGATAGGAACACCATAATTATCAATAAACTCTGTCTTTTTGTTGAATATGCAGGTGATAATCAGAAAGCCTAAGTTGGCTTCTTACTATATCTTAAATCAACATTCCATCTCTCAGAAGATGGAAAAGGACTGAATCAATGACAATATGGTTTTGTAAAAAGAATATATGTTTTTGACCTGGGTTCAAGTCTTAGCTCTGTTCCATTCTAGCAGTGTGACCTTAGGCAGCTTATTTAACCTGTTTGAACCTCAGTTTCCTCAACTGTTAAATGATTTAGTAATACCTACCTCATCGGATTGTTGTGAAATTTAAATGAGATTACGTTTGTATAGCGCCCAGCACAGTGCCTGGAGACAAGACACATACATAAATATTATAATACAAAGCAACATGTGGTAAGTGCCAGATGAGTGGTATAGATGAGGTGTGGAGGAGAGAGGCTGAGGTGATCAGGGATGCTATGTGGAGGACATACAGATGAGTGGAATCTTGAAAGATGATTAAGGTTTTCATAATGGATCTGAGAGATGGAGGCCAACTCAGACAAAAGGAATAGTATGGAAAAGATACAGAAATACAAAGGGCAAGGTGGGTGATTCACTTGCAGTAGAATATTGTGGTGTGGGAGCAGTGGGAATTAAGACTCAAAAGAAAAGAAGGGAGGACCTTGATTGTCTGGCTCCTCTGGGGGAGCCACTGAACATTTTTCAAGCAGGGAAATTACAAAGGGGATTGGACAAGAAACAGCACAACCCCCCCTGGAAAACAGAGGGTAAATCCAGAGCAATGAGCAACTGGAGTAGGCACTTGGGGACAGGAAGGTGGAGAGAATCTAAGGTGAGATTGTCATTGCAAAAGGGTAGGGAATGAACACAAGATTCACCTACTTCATGATTTTGCCTAGGGACAGTCCTGCCTCTGAGTACCTTTGGCAAGAGGAGACAAGAGATAGTTTCAGGTCATTTGCATTTGGAACATTATGGGTAACAAAACAAGGCATGGGTTAAACAAAGGGTTGCTTGAACTTAACCCACTGGCTGAATATCATAGCACAATAACTAATAGTTGGCTACACCTGGTTTTCATTTCATGTGTAACAGATTGTTAGAATTCTAATATAGTGTTAAGGCAGAATTTGTATTCAATTTCCTTTTTTTTCTCTCCACAAAGGTAAAAAAGAAAATCAATTTTGCTGCCCTGTCTAGCCACCTTTATACTAAGTGAGAACCATGAAATCATCATTATGTAATTACCAAATTTTATGGCATGTTTACAAACTCCAGAGTCACACAAAAAGTAAAATAACTTGGAACAAAACAAAAATGTCACACCATATATGTAGGAAAGTGATGTTTAATTCTGTCTCTCTCTTTCAAAAGAGTTATTAGATTCACAAATATTTTCCATTTTTCAAGTTTACGTTATTTGTGTACTGGAGGTATTTACAATTTATTTAAAACAAAAGGGGGCATTTTTGTCATTTTCCAGCAGCAGCTGAGGTTTCACTTAGTATTTCAGCCATAATAGGGTATTTCTAGGCCGCCCAAACAGAATCTATACTGTAAGAGCTAGATTTTTAGAAGAAATTTTAAAGTACAGTTGACTGGAGTAATTAAGGTATCTAATTATTTTCAATACATAGAGAGATTTCACTGGGACACATCTGTTTGCCTTAGGAACTACAGGCAAACAGATATTTTTGTTGATATTTATAACTGCGACATCGATGTTTTAGTGTAACATTTCTCTTTTTCCTAATTCTATCTTGACACATGATGCATCATAATAGTATGAGTAAAATGAATAATCACAAGAATTTCCAATTTTCTACAATCAGGTTTAAGGTAATACTTTAGCATATACAGAATAAATGTATATTTTAGTAAATATTGTGTACTGACTTAGCACAAGATGAGATCAGGAAACCAAAGAGGAAAAAGGATATGATTTTCTGGATATTATCTGTTAAGAGTTTATATCTTGCAACTAATTTTAACAATATTTATAACTGTTAGCAGGTTATAGTTAAAAACTCCACAAATAAAATAAGGTGACTTAAAAGGTGATGTGGGTGAAAGGGTTTGAAAATTATGTGTTATAAATATTTAGGTTCTGCTACTGCAGTAAAACCTCACTTAACTTTGTTTATATTTATTTACCAGTATTTCTCTTTAAAAAAACATGTCCTTTAGTGAAGAAATAATGTACATTATGGGTCAAAAAATAAAATTCAGATATTCAAAAATATCTGACTAGAAATAAAACAGGAAGATAATATTAATGTCAAATGTCAAAATACTGGAGTGCTGTAACTATAAATGATTTTTTTTCATTTCATATCTTTTTCCTGACTCTTTTATGTATAACTAGAAAGATTTTTATAATGGGGAGAATCTGCATTATAAAGAAGTACTTAATGTACTTAAAGAAGTACATTATATCTTCTATGAATTGCATTTTATTTTTAAATTCAGGAGGAAAAACATAAGGCATATCATTTGCAAAAGTAATATAGAGTAGAGGCCTGATTCAGAAGTAAGCCTGAAAATGTCAGGAAACATTTAGCTTTGCTAGGTCAATAGAATACAGAAGATCTGGGATGGAATGCGAATTGCTACAGCCAGAAGGATCAAGGTAAGAATGCACAGGAGGTTAAGAATAAATCCTGAAAATTCAGCGTAAATGATACAGCAATTCTAGTAATGGAACCTAGTATGAATTTATAAATCCAAATGGCCATAATGGTTGAGAAACTGAGGATTTCATAGGTGATAGCAGAAGCATGGATACCCAAGATATTCAGAAGAACCAATAAAAATTCCCAGGAAACTACAAAATGATCAATACCAAGTAAAATTTTGTAGCTAAGAAAAGATGTTAAACCCTTTTCCTGTTAAAAAAAAAAAGGAACTAATTCTAGGAAACAATATGCTTAGGGCAAATTTGCAGGCAGGGTATTGTAGCACTTGCTGAAAGGAGATGTGAGGAAATGGGGCAGGTGGTAGGATTTTGCCAGCAAGGGCTCTGGCATGGTCAGGTGATTACTGAGTGGTGTATTTCTCCTGACAAAGGCAGGCAACTCTATAAAGCAGATGTCTGCTCTGACCTGCTCAAGGGATATTTCCTGCACTATATGCAGCCAGGCCCTCTCCTGAAGAGAAGATGAAGGACAAATAAGACTGTAAATGAAAACATTGCCAAAGTCTACCAGAGGGAGATTAATACTGCCTGGTTCTGAGATAAAACAGAAATGTCCTTGTTAATTGTTCTGTAAAAGATGCCTACCAACCTGTGCAATGGCTCACACTATACTCCCTAATTTTCATAACATCTAAAGTTAAGGAAGATATTTATTACAAATCATTTTTTATATTAGTTTGCATCATTTGACCAGTGAATTTCTTCTTCTTTCAACATTCCTGTCCCTTGGATTTTGTGAGCCTAGTTTTCTTCTGATCCCTCAGAGAGCAATTTCTCCTTCGATGTTACTTGCTCTTCCTGCCTTGGAGATTGCCTGCCTGTGCTCAGGGCCAGGATTTGCCTTTCTCTTCTCTCCTTCTGTACTGAGATGACATTCACTTTCTGATCCCAACTATTATTTATGTCCCAGTGATTCCTGAATCTTGGTCTCAAACTCAGGTATCTATACTGAATTTCACACATTTATTGCGAAGTTAAATTCGTGCATTGAAATGTATCTTTTTTCAAGTTATCATTGCTTGTTTGTGTATTTACTAATATCCTTTGGCAGAGATCCTCTCCTGCCTCAGCTTGCAACTCCCTTCCAATCCATCAGCCACACCATTGTGCTGTAAGGATTGCTGTTGTGATAAAGAAAATGTTTCAGTCCTTGCTTGGTGAGTAGAGATGAGGGAATGGTTGGGATTATTGAGAAACATTCCCAATGCAGCAGGGAAGCCAGAGTGACGGAACCAAGTCATGAGCAAGAGCTTAGGAGAAACTACAGGCGGCAATAATACCTGGAGGCCCCTCTTATCCAAGTGACAGACTCAGAGTGCAGAGAAGATTGTGAAAAGTCATGTTAACATCTTCAAGGGTTCGACAGAAATCAAGCAAATGAAATTCAGGGATTTATCACTTTAAAAAATAGCAAATATAGGCAGAAAATAGAGAAAATTCACCTCTCTATGTTTGGGAAAAAAACGTCAACGGGAGTCATGCTGTTGTTTATATACTATGTCATCTTAGTATTTGTCCTTCTTGGCTTTTACTAAAGTATTCTAGTCAGGCAGAGAATTTCTCCCTTATATAGCAATAAAGAAGGACAAGACAAAACGATGCAGACAGAATTAAGTCTGGATTGCTGAGAAAGCCAATGGCCGCACAAAGAAATCATCATCAAAGGGAGACAGAAAAAAAGGTACGATGCGGCCGGCTGAAGTTCTCAAAAATCCAGTCTGAGTGTGTCATTAAAACCAAAGTTAAATTAAGCCTTGATTGATAATCATAAAAGAGACAAGAGAACATTACCATATTTTATGTAGGCACTTCTGTTTTTATCTCAATCTGAATGACTGAACTTCATGGACTCCAAGACATATGTTCTGTGTGTGTGTGTGTGTGTGTGTGTGTGTGTGTGTGTGTGTGTTTTACACTTTACTGTCTGTGAAATTGGGGTTTGCATGATAATTGATGGCATTTGAGTTTGGAAACTTTCCCTTTTTAGTGATATTTAAGTAATATTTCATCTTTAATTGATGGTGTTGTAGAGTAAATGCAATAGTGTACATACTGTTAAACCCCACCATAACACAGAAAGTAAGGTGAAAAATATAAAGTGTTGAGGTTACTACCAGGGTGAGCCTATGCAGCTGGATAGATGGGAGTTCCAGGTATCTGACTAATCGATCCATATCCTCCCTGATCTCAGCTGCAGTTTGATGCTATATGGAGGTTGTAAGCTGTGGCTTAAATATCAAGGGGGACAATTCTGAGTCTTGTGGCAGGCTGGGATTGCCAGGACAGAGCCAATAATTCCAGAAATCTCCTAGTTGGTTGATGCCGCACATAGCTGTCATGGAGACTGGGTCAAGGAAATCAGAGAACATGGAGATCAACTACCAGCCTTTCTCCTTATAACTCTTGATATAATCTTCCCATCCTTCAGCACCTCCTAAACCCCACAACTAGCCTCCTCCTCAAGAAAGGAGATATGTTTTCCTACCCTCTTTTTTTTTTTTGAAAATGGAGACTAGATAGATGACTGGAGCTCATCATCAAACACATCATATCCTAAATTGCACAAATGCAGGAATTTACAAGATTTGCTTATCTTCAGTGATCATAGGTTAGAAAATATGTACCCAGCAGCTTTAAAATAAAACCATTTAACTGAGTAAGAAGGTTTCCATTTTAAACTACTGAGATTTCAAGTTCTTGTGCCCATGGGAAGATTTTTTTTACAAGTGCCATTCACCTTGAGCCTGCTCTCTAAATTGCCAGTAAAGCACATGAAATCGGTTAAGAGAACATTTGGTGGATTGGCTAACAAATTCAATAGCAAGTGTTGTAATGCATCATAACAGCTCTTTTTAAGACCACATATGTAAAGACTCTTCTTCAGTTCAAGGTTAAAAGAACTATTTGCAGAACCTGGCAGTATTGTTAGATACGCCTGATTTTTTTCCAAAGTCCCATTAAAGAAAATAATTGGACAATTAAATGCCAAGCATCATGATATACCCAAAGGAAATTGTGATCTATATTGATGATTTTTCTATGTTCATGGAATATGGTCAAAGATAATATGAATCTACATCCTTTTACTACTAAGTTTTGAAATAATTCTTTAAATGTATTATTTTCCTTAAATTATTTTTTTATCTATGGTTCATTGGGACAATACTTCAATTCCATATCTCTGAAACATAAATTTTCTAATGTTCAGTATTGTAAAATTAAATTGCAGTCAATATGGCTCCATAGCTAATAGAAATGGTGTATTTCTGGGCCTTGTCAGATTTTTCTTATACTTAATAAGAAGGATGTTGACTGGTAACTGATCAAAGAGTTTGTGAGCTGGGTGCACTATTCCAAACAGAGACAACTGAAGGTAAAGGGGCCATGTGGTTAAGTTGCATCTTGTCTTTCTCACTGCTAAGAATGTCTCAAAGCATTTACTTTACAATAGGGTTGTTGATAGCTAATGATAGCCAAATGCTTTTATAAAGTCAACAAAATATTCTATTGAGTATTCTTTATAAATGGTGACTGTAGGGATAACTTCTTTCCAGATTTTATGCTACTTGTTTGTTATTACTTCCATAGCCATCTATGTGTTCTTTGACATCAAATATTTACCATATCAATGTGATCCATTTGGATTTCTAAAGTAAAGAGCCAATATAGCTTTCTCCTCATATGCAGATAGGTAGGCAAATAAGAATGTTATAAGTAATAGTAGAAATAATTCAATGTGTTAGGTTGATGACTAGGCTAAGGAAGATATATGAATTTTTACATTGGGTAAAATGTCTGATGATCTTTATGAAGTGATTACAAGTCACTCGTCACTCATAGGCTTCTTAAATATGAAAATAGGATCAGAGCTTTTTCCAAAGTCCTTAGAATTTTACATTTTTTGGTTGAGTAGAGTAAAACCTTTTGTCTTTAAATCCATAACAATTGACAATTGGCTCTAACACAACTCTTCAAATAAAGACCATTAAATAAAAATAGTTGGCTGCATGCATTGGTGCAGTTACTTTCGACACCCATGCACATTGTTTTTTTATATCAATGGAAGAGACGTAGACTTACCCAGTAATTGGATCTCACTCAATAACAGTAATTATAAAACAAGATACAGTTGATTCTTGTTATTAGCAACAATTAATTCTATAAAGCCACCATGAACACTGAATTAGGAATACCAACTCATTGCTCCTAGAGGAAATAGAGCATTAGGTTCCTACAAGCCTCTGGTCACAATATTTTCACCAACTAATTAATATATAACTTTGTTTTAGTTGTGTTTCTGTCTAAAGATAACTCATGTAATATATATTTTTGATTCATCAACAATGAACTCAAAGTCAACAGCACTATAAGTCATGCCTGAACAAAGCTTATCTCCATTTTTTTTCATATTGTCTCCATTAGGCACATCACAGATTTCTTGCACTTAGAAGCATTTGACCTCACTTCAGCTCTACATTTGGCGACCATTTCAAACAGTGAAATCACCAATGAAAAGCACAAGCATGTAAAAAGTGTGGCCCTAAATAAAGTAAGAAAAGGACACTTGTTTACAGAGTAAGAGTAAGAAAACAAAGAATCCCTTGTTCAACTTTATCTGGGACTGTGCATACTTAGTGACTCAATTTTTTTTTCAAGTTTATTACTTGAATTCCAGCATCATTAATATACAGTGTCATAGAAGTTTCAGGTGTACAGTATAGTGATTCAATAATTGTATACATTACTCAGTGCTCATCATGATAAGTGTACTCTTCAATCTCCAGCTGACTCAAACTTTTTACTGCTCTGCACAAGTGACCATGAAAGCACCTTGAGTATTAATTCTGGGTTACAAATAAATTTTAGCAAGTAGGTAAATTTGCAAGTATGGAGCCCATGTATAATGATAATCAACTTTATAATTTTAAAAATATTTATTTATTAGAGAGAGAGAAAGAGAGATTGAGGAGCAACACAGAGGGAGAGGGAGAAACAGCATCTTAATCTTAATTGATTGAGCCACCCAGGTGCTCCACTACTGTAACTTTTTTCAAATGATAATATCATGAGTGTGTCTTTCAGTAAACAAAAGGAAATTTTATAAATGGCATTAGTACTACTATTCATAAGGATTCTAAAAATTCCTTACACAAAAGAGTTTGTAACATCATTCCTGAAATCAATTAGAATATGGAAGGTTAACAATTATTGACGTTCAGCACTATGGAGCCATAGAATATGCAGGAAAATTCCTGCTTCCCAATTCTTGGTTAAGTCCAATAAGTCACCAGTTTGTGGTATTAGGATGCTTATTCTGTCAAAGATAATTGTTTTGAAGGATACTAGAACATATTGAGCATAAGGAATACTTTTCATACCCAGACCTGTACCAGCACTTTCTAAATCCAAAATTAATTGCCATTATTTGCCAGAATACATAGGTTAATAATTCATTTTCTTTCTCTTTAAAAACATCAACTATGTAATTCATCAGTTCTCAACAGTGGCTCAATCTTTTCCTTGATATCTAGCAATAGTCCATGTTTTCTTTTACTTTTTTTTCTTTTTTCCTCCATCCAAGTCCCTCTCTTCTTCTCAGCTCTTGGCTTACATGATTACGTGATCTTCAAGAGAAAAATGGCTAGAATTTGAACACAATCTAATGTTTCAGTGATAAATAATGCTTGGAATGCAGATGATGATTTGGAAAGTGATCTTTAAAAAACCTTAATAAAATGTGGGTCAAAGTGAAAATAAATTTCTACTTGTTTTATAATATATTTTATTAAACAAGTAAAAAATTCAGCTGGAAAAAATGACATTAGTAGTAGATTTCCTCTCAAATAAATTTTGTATCATTAAAAATAATTCCCATTTGGAAAATAAATAGACATGACATGAAACTGGAAACCAAGAACTTAGGCATTTGAGTCATAAGAAACACATAGCAAAGCTGGCTTTCAGATTAAAAAGCCCTGAGTTGTGTTGATGATATTATGAGAGTTATAGTAACAGCTTAATACTGGAGTGATTATAGTTTTCCAGGAACTGTGCTCAGTGCTTTACCCTCACCACCACATTTAATCCTTCCAATCACTAAATATTCACTTTTCACCATTCTCATTCTACTGATGAGGAAACTGAAAAACTTGCCCAAGTTTGTCACTTAGCTCAAAAGCTGTGGATTTGTGATTGAAATGCTAGAGTTTGCCTCCTAACCACTAAAGTAGAGTGTCTGGTAAAATATGAAGAACAGCAAACAATACTAAGCACATCACAGATGTTGACATGATTCCTTAAAATTCAGAAAGAATTATTATTCTCAATAGGTGCATTAGAGAAGGATGCAAGATTTGTTATAAGACACCCAAGCTCCATTTGCTCCTCTAAACAGTATTCTCTCTGTGCCACTCAGTACCCTGGATAAGTAACAACATGGAGCTTTTCAACTCTGGGGTGATTTTCTGGTTTGGAAATGCATATAAATCAGTTTCTCAGTTACCTACCCTGAGAAACACACAATCAATCAAACAGTTAATGGTTAGTAACAAGTGTGCCTTGACATTTTTGTGGCTGCTACTTTTGTTATTTTTATTATTTTTATTTTGTCCTTGGTTTTCTTTCACTGTGGTATAGGTTTGGAGCTAGTTCCAGCTAGTGATTTTACTCTTGCGATATTAAATTATATTCTATCCAACTTTAATTTTTTTACTTTTAAAGATTTTATTTATTTGAGAGAGAGAGAGAGAGAGAGAGAAGAGCACACAAGCAGGGGGAACGGGAAAGGGAGAAGCAGGCTCCGTGCTGAGCAGGGAGCCCAATGAGGGACTCAATCTCAGGACCCCAGGATCATGACCCGAGCCAAAGGCAGATGCTTAACTGACTGAGCTACCCAGGCGCCCCTCTACCAAACTTCTATTTGTTTGTTTGTTTGTTTGTTTATTTATTTATTTATTTTTTATTTCAATTCAATTTTATCCAACTTTTAATTGCCTACTTTACAGACAGAGAAGATCTTAGCCATTTTAGGTTCCAAAGGGATGGGAGAATCTGTCTGTATGCTTACGTCATGTCCAGTATGTCTAGTCTTGTGCCTCTCACATAGGGTACACTCAGTAAGTGCTCACTGACGGACTGGATACTTTGTGTTTAAACTGCTTCTTTTTCAATACTACCTTAAAACACACACATACACACACACCCACAACCTATTTCAAACAGAATTCTTCTCTTAAAAAGATCATTTCTGTAAAAAGTAGTCATATACTGAGAAAGTAAGAAAGTAAATAGGAGACACAAGGAGATAGAGGGTCTTCACTGTGTATATACATTTCTAATACACATTCAGGGCAAAGGTCATCCCTTATACCTCATTATGTCCTGGGGACACAGCATAAAGACTCAATTATGGAAGGAACAAATCTTTTATGACAAGAGAACTGGTGATTATGGTAGTGGAGAACAGGTGAAATTCAGAATTATAGTGCCAACTCTGTGAGCACTCAGTTTCTTTCAGAAAAATAAAAACAAAAGCAAATATAAAAATGAGGACATGTCCCTCAAAGAAAATGTTTACCCGAATGGGAATATAGGATTAACTTTTTGTCATTGAGTATGGCTATCTAACTATTCAGAAATCTAAAAAAGGCATCTTTGTCTCAATCATAAATGGATTTAGTCAGAAGGAATAATTACTCCTAATACCTTGAGGATAGTGAAGAGGAGGCTGGATGTTTGGAATCAGGTTTATCAACTTTGCCTGCACTTGGCTCTGGACTTCATAACAGTATGAGAAATCCCATTCTCCTACATGACCTTTGCAGGCTTTCATTCACTTCCTGGCACTGAAGAGAATTTTTATTAGTAGTAGCTGTGAATGGATAAGAGTTATACAACTTTCTAGCACAGGGGAAGTTTTCATCTATCACTGAAAACAAGTTGATTTCAGGTCTGAAAATAGACAACATATTATCTGGGTTACAGGTCATAACAGATCACTTGCTTAAGTTGGCTGTGATAAAACTGATAACCTTACATTTCAGCTTACTAATAGTGGATTTTGTGGGTGCCTTAACGAGAACTAATTTAAGGAAATTAAAGTAGATTCTCAGTTTATTCCACTTCTTAAAGGTTTTCAAAGGAACACGTCCAGGCAGAGCCACAGCATTCCCTATGGCAAGGAACAAAATTTACATCTGGTCTGTGTGAATGGTACCCCCTGGTGTTATGAAGTGCGTGTACTGTGTATCCTCCCTGTCCTCAAAGGCTTGTATCTTGGGCAAATAGAAATGCACTCAAATAAAATGTCTTCAAGATATAATATATCATCATGTCTCATCTAAAACTTGTTCCTTACTTGGGAATAGGTAAGAAATTTCAAACCTTAGTATTCCTAGAATGCATCCCCAAAAAGCTTACTTGATTTTTCTGTCCAATATAACATAGTAAACTATTCCTGGGAACCTGAGTGCTGATTATTCACAATATTGTTTTAGCTCCATTAGTTTATCTCCAGATCTAGACTGTGAAGACAATCTCATTAAATATTTTGTTTCCATGGTAAGGAAAAATGTCTTCAGAACATCACATATAGAGAACATATTTGTTATTGCTCATCATTTCAAAATTGACTCTAGCAGGGAACCGTAAACCAGATAAAAGCAAGAAACACCATTTTACTGCTTTTAGTTTTTATAATAAAACCTTGGCATTTCTTCACTAGACATTTGAATACTTTGTTGGGCTACTTCTTGTTCAATTGCCTTGTCTCTTGTTTGTGTCCATAGCCAAAATACTATTTCTTGGAAATACAATTCCTGATGCAGTTGTTATCAATGACATTTACTGACTCAATTACTATAGAGCTTGGGAAGATCTTATGAAAGCTAGACTAGAGTTTTGAAGACAGTGAGAAATAGTTTGTTGATGACATTTACACTATTTAAGGATAATGTCCCAGCCTGAAAACCTGGTGAAATATCACCATCTTCTGTGATTTGACACTCAGCATTTACTTATATTTGAAAATTCTGAAGGAAATCCAGTAACTAGTCACAACAAATGTCAACATAAAGTAATTTCAAAGTTTGAGCGACTCTAATCATTGTAGTAGAAACATTCATCCTTTTATTTGAGCCATTCATCTTTACAACATAGTTGAATGTTTTTGATCAGCTGTGCAAATTATGTGGGTACCAAACAAATTTGGTGTTTTTTCATTGGTCATTGGGAAAGCATTGTTTGGAAATACAGGAAGAAGCAACAGTTCTTCTTCATGTTCCTGATATTATATGTGTGTTTGTGTGTGTAATTACATATATTATTGAAAATATATTTGTTAATTTGCTTGTTTATTTTTAATATTTTTAAGTAGAGTTGACACATAATGTTATATTAGTTTCAGGTATACAATAGTGATTTGACAAGTTTGTAAGTTATGTCATGCTCACCACACACATAGCTCCCATCTGTCACCATACAACGCTATTGTAATACCATTGACTAGATTCTTTACGCCATGTCTTTCCTTCACATGACTCCTGATACATTTTTTTTAGATTTTATTTATTTATTCATGAGAGACACACAGAAAGAGGCAGAGACATAGGCAGAGGGAGAAGCAGGCTCCCCTGCAAAGAGCGTGATACAGGACTTGATTACCGACCCCAGGATCATGACCCAAGCCAAAGACAGACACTTAACCACTGAGCCACCCAGGTGCCTGACTCCTGATATATTTTTGATTCTGGATTCCAGATTCCATTCCTGATTTCAGACCAGTCATTTGAGAGAGTACAAACAAGATCAATTTGGGAAACATTTTGCCTGCAGTAAAGAATATGGCCTCAGCTATAACGGGATATTATATATTATATATAATGGGATATCAATGCATTTCTTGAAAGTCATAGTGATGATAAAGTGATGATAAAGTGAGACCATTTCTGAGCTAGAGGTGACATTAAAAACATTTCATCACAGGGCAGCCCCTGTGACTCAGCAGTGTAGCGCCACCTTTGGCCCAGGGCGTGATCCTGGAGACTCAGGATGGAGTCCCACATTAGGCTCCCTGCATGGAGCCTGCTTCTCCCTCTGCCTGTGTCTCTGCCTCTCTCTGTCTCTGTGTCTCTCATGCATGAATAAATAAAATCTTTAAAAAAAAAAACAAACATTTGATCACCATTATGGCATAAACTTTGGTCAATCAGAATTTAAATGTTGGGGTAGATCCTGGGAAACTCCTTGTTGTACCAGCCAGCACCCCATTCTTATGAGATCGTAAGAGGTACTGCAGGAGGCATCAGAGTTGGAGGGGTTGCACTGATGGACTAATGCCAGCAGTTATTTACCTAATGAAACAAATATGTTTTACTATTTTAACAAGCAGAGTGGCTTTTCTGGTATATGGAAGCTGAATATGAGCCCCATGCTTGGCTCAAGCATCTCTAGGACAGTAGTTCTCAAATTGTAGTCTGAAACCTGAGGGTTCCTGAGAGACTTTTAGGAGATCCATAGGTCCTCCCCTTTTCAGTGACATGTCTATATGGAGTTATATTTTCTTCATATGATTATACCAAACAGAATATTGCAACAGGTTGTATACTGATGCAGATCTGGCTATCTTTTATTAGGCCAGACATTAAAGTGATTTGCAAAAAAGTAAAAGAATACCATTCTCAAAAAAAGTCTTTGAAAGATATAATATTTTCTATATAAATATGATATTTTTGTTAACATAGGATGGGCTTATTGTTTTTTGATCAACTAATAAACAATATTTTTTAAGAGTATAAATGGAGATACTGAGATATTGAGATCAAAGAGTATGTGAAATGCTACACTAAGAAAAATGATAAGAACTGTAGAGAACTGGGTAAAAGAGGCCTAATAGCTCCAATCCCTGATCCTTCTGCTTAGTTTTGCTCTCACTTGAGAGATTAGTTAATAATTTTTAAATATCCCTGTGTATTTCACTTATGTAAATACATGTCCAGTAGCATATATTTTTATTGCAAAACCTTGCTAATTTACACTAATTTATGTGTATAAAGTTTTCAGAACTAGATCTCTTTTGTAAAGAAGTACATTTCACTAATGCTAAAAGAGCTGTTATCAAAATGCCACTCAGAAGAAAATAGCTTTACATAATAAATTAAAATAATTAGCTTATCAACTGTCACGCTTTAGGTGCTTCTAAGATACCTAAACATTTCAGGAGAAATCCTTTCCAAACTTGTTTTTTTTTACCTGACTTTCAAGAGAGAGACAAAGAAAGCATGAGCCTCATGCTATTATCCCAAATGCTGAAGCATCAGAGTCAAAACTATCATCTTGTATTTTATCAAAGGCAACAGTGATCGAAAGGTTTACCATTATTTTATATAAGCAAAAACCCCCAAAAGCAAAACAAAAACCAACAAGCAAACAAGTAAGCAAAAACATCTAAAATGATCTTGTAAAGTTGAGAACTTCTTATAAAGTTCTTACGAAGCTTCTTATAAAGCCCTTCTTATAATGGGCTACAAAGAAAATAAAAAACAAGACCACCCATTAGAAATGGACTTCAAGGGAAGATCATATCTCAGTCTTAACATGGGATGAAGAAAGGGCACAAAGAAAATCTCTCCCAAGGATCTGATCCAATAGGCCTTGTTTTGGTTAGTTTAAATTCATTCAGTCACTGTGGTCAAAGACCTAAGACAGAGAATGTAGGTAGTGCCCCCAGGTGACTAATAGGAGCAAATGCAAATTGTCTTGTAATAATGCCACTGATTATAAGAGGAAAACCAATTTCAGAAGTGTTAAAATGTGGAAAAACAACAACAAAAACATGTCTTAGAGACAACAAAATACAATTATTAGCATTTCCTGGTATATAAAAATTAATTAAATATTGCTTACATAGGAATAATCTGCATTATGCCATACTTTATCAGCCATGCTACTATAATGTGCTCTAGCAAGTGCACTATAAGAGGAAAGAGAAGCAAAAATATACATTATGATGGGCAAAGTTACCCAACATTCAGAGTGTCTACACCTAAGACCACAATCAAGGTATAAAAATTTACATGCTTATCTCTCAAAACCAAGATATCTGACAAACATATTTGTAATGCATGCCACTTCTTTTCCTAATTTCTTTCCTCTGAATGTGTCTACACACTTGAAATTCCTTTTTTATGGGTCACAGATAAATGTATGAAGGTCCCTTGATTTTCACAGTTTAACAGGAAATGTTTAACTCTTAGAAAACAATTTTTGAAAAATAGAGATTAGGAATATATGTTTAAAACCTACATGTAAATTAGAAGATATTCTGGGTGCTAACTCTCCACAATGCTTCTATGGCAATAGTACACATGCTCTTTATCATGATCTCAACCCAAAGCCCTAGATTGGTATGCAGTAGCAAATTAGTAGCTCTAAGTCTACTTTTCTTTTATGTTTATTGGTTTGGTTCCTAAGAAATGTAGATTCAAGGGTGGTGTCTTGCTGAAGGTGGCATCTATTTTGTGGCTGTGATAAAATAGGTTCTTATGTGGACAAAAACTGAGGTTTTGGTCGTCACTGCCAAGTCACCTAATTGACCATCAAGGCTGCTTGGTGATGGTCTATGATCCAGAAATGTCTCCCAGCAATCATTTGACACAAGAGAACTTTAAAAGATCAAATGAGTCTTTCTAGACTACAGATGTCCTGCATGGGATGGATGTCATAATGAGTGCTTTGAGAAACCAGCTGTCTTCTGGGAGCTAACTGCTGATCACTAACCCCTACCCCTACTAATGACCCCCCTACCAAGGGTCATTGCCTTTCCTCTTCCTTTTTTGAACATAGCACAGATTGCCTTTTCTAAAGTTGAAATATTCAAACCTTTTTTTTCATTAGTTTCAAATGTCTAGTAGTGATTCTCTTTTTCATGTCATAAAATAATGAGTTATAGATTATACAATACTTGAACATAACTATACACTTTAAGAGGGGTCTTGAGACCTGCATGGAAATACTCAAAACAGACAACGGTGTTGGAAATTTAAAAAATGGCTAAGGGTTTTGCTGAGGAATTCCCTATCCTCTTTTCTTTCCTTACAACTGTTGTCTCAGTACTGAAAGCATAAATGCTGCATCAAGTGGGATGCCTCTTAAATGAGAAATGGATGAAGTAGGTGCTTTGAATAGAAATATGAAATAAAGCTCTTCTGTTGAAATTATGGCCTTGGTACAAAATAGCATTTATTCAAGTCATTCAAACAACTCCATTCCATCCCACAAAGAATAAAAATACCTCTTAGAAGCCTAGATACCTTTTCCTTGTCTTCTTACAACACAAATAACCCAAAGGAATTCATTCCCAAGTGTCACTGGATGCATAAACTTGCTTTTCTACTGTTTTGTGTTAAGAGGGTAAATGGATAATTAACTGTTCAGTGCTTTTCTTTTTGTGAAAAATGGAACACTCTGTATGAACTTTTCTTTCTCTTTTTTGTCCAACAGAAAATGTCATATTTTATATTAATATATAAAATACATATCAATACATTTATGAACAAACGGGAAAATGCATAAATACACACATATGTGCAAGTAGAGTATCTCAATGGTAGAATAAAGTAAATCTAAATTTGTGTTGTTTTCCAAACACAAACATTCAACTCTCACCATTGATTTCATTGAAAATATTTCTTTTATCTATGATACAATTATGGATTAATTCTTTGTGGATAAGTCTTTCAGTGAGTGTATATTGGGTAAAGGTTTGGTTAAAGACAGAGGACTTATTGTAGTACAGAACTGAGGTCAATTTTGAAATCCTACAGTCCTCTTCAAGTAGTTTTATCTTGAATGCGTTAATACAGGCCTACTCATTTGCCCTCTTTGAAGCCATGTGGTTTTCTACAGGACCCTATTTCATCAGGGTCCCAAATGTCTGTCTTGCCTCCATTCCAAGGGATGTCTGCTGCTATATTTCTGAGCAAAAGTCAGTCAGAACTCACCTCTCCTTCCCTGGGCCAAGGCCTTCCATTCTGGGTGTATTTGCTTTGATTCTGTCGCTTCTTTTGTCCTCCATCAGCAAATTTGCACAGTAAAGGCTCACTAGGGGCTGGGAAGATAAGAAACCAATTCTATATTAGCAAATCCCCCTTAAAAACAAGTGATTATTTGAGTCACAGTAGTGCTTTGTAATGCCTATCTTTTGAAGTTGTCTTGCTTCTGGAGAGATATTTGGCCCCCTTTTAGTCTCAATTATGTTGGCTGCTATTCTAACAGGGCTTCAAAAAAGTGCTGGCAGACCATAAATGAATGCAAAAAAATATTGTTGAAAAAATAATCAGCTGAAGCAGAATGTGAACTTCCCTGAGAAGTAAAGAGGGGATGTTGAGTCCTTCCAGTTATATTAATGCTAAAAACCAGACAACAGGTCGAAAATGGAGTCACCTATGCAAAGCTCCCTGTCCCCAAACCAAAACCTAACTTAATTACAAGTTTGGTTCTTCCAGAAATGGAATTTTAAACCAGCCAATCAGGAGTCACCCGATCAGCACTAGAGAGGTAATTTACCTGATATACCCCTGCCACCCCCTTAAGAAAAGTGACCTTGCCACAACCAATCAACTATTTGCCACTATGACTTTCTTATTCCCCCTCCCTTCTGCTATAGAAGCCTCCCATTTGCAAACATCCTCAGATCTCTTTTCTACCTGAGAAGTTGCTGCCTGATTCGTGATTTCTTGAATAAAGCCAATAAGATCTTTAAAATGTACTCAGTTGAATTTTGCCTTTTCACATTAAAAACATATTCATAACCAGTATTTGTATGTAGGTAAATATTTCCCCCTCAAAGTAACTATGTTTTCACAGTAGAAACTGTAAGATTCTATTTTTGGAGAGCGATCCTTAAGAGCTGCCTTTTAAAAAGGGAGTTATTTTGCTAATTACAACCAAATCAGGGTTTTTTTTTCTCATTAATCTCTACAATTTCAAAAAGGCTAGAAGTTGATTGTCCATTGAACCCCTTTCACTCCAATTTCCCAGTGAAATCTAGTCAGTATCCCAGGAAGGGCAATTATTTAAATATCAAATGAGCCCACATGATAAAATACAGTCAAAAGATATGGCTCTAACAAATGAATCCTGGACTATGGTAGCGAGGGGTGGGAGAGGGATGTGGTGGTCCTAGGTGATTTAAGGAAACTTATTTGATATCTTAAAACATTACAGGGAGAAACTTATTGTTTCAAATTTGATGACCCCTCCACAACCCTACTTGCCTATAAAAATTGCTTGTTGTTACTACAAATATTTATGAATTAATAAATAGAATGCTACACTGGCCTTAAAAAACTTAGTGCATTAACATGGCTGGACGGATTTTTTTTGCTAGTTTATTACAAATATTAATGTGTAAGTTTATAATCTGAAAACTAAAACGAACCCCTTTCCTTCCCAACTCCCTGGGAAAATGTGTTCTTCTAAAGATTAATTGTATTAATGGTTGAAGGGGAGCAGACTATACTCCTGAGGAATATGCCTCTTTGGCATAAGGATTAATTTAGGCTGATTACTTTTGAGAAACAGTACATAAAAAAAAAAAAGCTCTGAAAACTAACTGGAAGTTCTCCTTTTGTAAGAGACATTGACATTAATAAGGGAAATCTCCATTTGTAACAGGTACCTCTTTCTTTGAATCTGGAAGAAAAGAATATTTTAAATCTTGGGATGCCTGAGTGGCTCAGTGGTTGACCACCTGCCTTTGGCTCAGGTCATGATCCTGGGGTCCTGGGATCGAGTTCTGCATTGGGCTTTCTTCGGGGAGCCTGCTTCTCCCTCTGCCTATGTCTCTGCCTCTCTCTGTGTGTCTCTCATGATAAATAAATAACATCTTAAAAAAAAAAAAACTTTAAATCTTAAGAAATTCTTATCAGTGGAGAAGCAAGGACTTACATTTATGTAACAGCTTTACCCTTATTTACTGTGCTTTTCCTGGTAACTTTCCATAACTGGCATCCCTGCCTCTTCCCCAACATCTTCTTTTGTCTTTAGCTGACGATGGTATTTAAGATAGTATTTGGGCCATTTCACGGAATTACTAGGTTTTCCTGGATATCTCCATACAGGAGGCATACAGGTTATTAAACCTGTTTGGTGTTTCTCTTGTTCATATGTCTTTATTGGGGTGGGGTGGGGTCTCATCCAAGAACCTAGACAGGTAGAAGGAAAATTATTTTTCCTCCCCTGCACGATCCTAATTCTTTATCCCTCCTGTATCCTTGCCTTTGCCATGTGGTATTGCTGAGCCTTCTGAATCTTGGTCTGACCCCATGTGTATGGCTCTAGTCGATGAAATGTTAGCAAATGAGACACAAGCAGAAGACTGAAATGTTTTGAATTTTGCTTCTTTTGCTACTGTGCATAGATACATGAATACACTCAGCCTGGCCTGCTGAAGGATGAGATACAAGTGTAAATGAGTAATCCCTACCATCAGAGCCAAGGCCAAAGTAGATCATCCAATGATAACCACCTGGACCTGTGAGTGAGCTCATCTAAAATCAGCAGGAATACACAGATAACATGCAGTTGATCACAGACCAAATGAGGTAAGTAAAGACCATTCCACAAATATGTAAACTAAATAAATATTGGTTCAGGTCACTAAAATTTTGCGTTATACAACACTATATCTTGATAGATAACTGATATCATTTCCTCCCCATCTCCACTCCAGCTAGGTTGCTTGCATTTACTAATCTGGATAAAGAAAACAAAAAGATTATGGAATTCATGAGACTTTCCTTTGTCTCCAAAATCAATAGCGAAAAAAGAAATGAGTGGGTATCTACAAATACATATTTGAAAATCATTTGTCTTTTAGTGGCTGTAGTATTTACTCAATCCTTTTAGTGTACTCTTTATTAGCAGCAGAATTCTATTAATCAATATTGAAGGAAATACTGACTTAAACAGACAGAAGTTCACAACTGACCAGGGGAAATGAAAAATAGAATGTCTTGCCTGCCTATGGAGGCAGCATGAAGGAATATGTAACTCATCCTGGCATACAATTCAACCAATATCATTCCTCACCAAGCACAAGTGCTTCCCAACTGTCTGTTTTTGGGAGCCTCTAATTTCAGTGACTTAGGTGAAGCCACAGAAATCACACAAAGGAAAGGCTGAATCATGAAGTGTCTGCAGACAGTTGCTGCCATCACATTGAAGTAGTCTAAATTCTTTCTTCAGATGAAGAAATGAAAGGGTAAATGCAATCAAAGATTCTAAGACTGTATATTAAAGAAAATTCCTTTGAGACTCCAAAAGCATCTATAAATATGTACCTCTAGTGAGGAATGTTTATACGTATGTATCATATATATCATTTTACATCTATAATCATTCCTCACTATAGAATACTTTCTCTCTTGCTATTTTAAAAATTCAAGGTATATTCACCCAGTCAAATGGGATGGTCATGCTGATATGTGGGTTTATAACCAGTAATAGGACAAATTTCTCACCAAAGACAAATAAATCTAGAGATATCTTAAATTTCCTGCTATAAAAAAATGTGGATTCTACCTTTTATGTTTCTTGGGAAAATAACTTTCATGAGTCATACTTTCAACTGTCTGAAGCAGGATTCTCTTTATTGTCTACTAAAACGGATTCTTTTAGAGTACATAATATACTGATTCTAATAGTCTAGAATATGATAATGTCTTCTCTTGAGGTTGTTCATGTTTCTGTTGGCTTTAACACTTAGTTTGGGTACATTTCAGTGTTAGGGGTGGCAGTCTGCTTCCTAGCTCCTTGACTTTCTAGTTACAAGAGACCAGATACCTTTTAAATTTTTTAAATATTTCTGTGACTCATTTTCCTCACGTATGAGATGAGAATAATAATGTTATGTACTTCAGTCAGCTGTTGTGAAGAATAAATAAATTAATGTGTGAAAATGGTTTTAAACAACTATATGGTACCTAAACAATTATTAAAACCACATTAGCTACAACTGTCACTATTGCTTAGCATCTTTATTAGCCACTGGCCATGTAACAGCTATGAAACCTACTTACTTGGCAGAGTCAGAGTTCAGTGTTTAATCAACTGGGCTTATTGTTCCTCAGCTCTGTCGCACTTTAACTCCACGGTGGTTTGGCTAAAGAACTTGCAACTGACTTTCCTCCAAGTACGGTAAAAATATTTGCTCATTGAGAGGATCTATGTTTCCAAAATGGTTCTTGCTGACTGTAGCTTGCCACTGGACCAACCAGCCACTACAGCCCAGGTTTCCCTGAGACATTACCAAGGTTCGGCTTCCATTATCCCCTGAGTATGATCCAAATCATGTTCTGTTATGTGTGTTAACATTTAACTTACACTGAATGCTCCCTGTTCCTTTTTCTGTGTTTTTTTTTTTTAAATTTAAATTCAATTAGCCAACATATAGTACATTATTAGTTTCAGATGTAGTGTTCAATAATTCATGAGTTGTGTATAATACCCAGTGCTCATCAAATCCCATGCCCTCTTTAATGCCCATCACCCAGTTACCCAATCCCCCATCCACTTCCTCTCCAGCAACCCTCAGTTTGTTTCCTATAGTTAAGAGTCTCTCATGGTTTGCTTCCCTCTCTGATGACTTCCTATTCAATTTTCCTTCCCTTCCCCTATGATCCTCCACTCTACTGCATTTTTAAAGAATTATTCTTACTACAGTTTTTTGTTATTCAATTGCTAGAGCTCTATTGGCAGTTTAAATCCATCAAATCTGTATTTCACTACTAGGATAAATACAGTACTGTTTACACGTTATAGGCAAGCAAAATCGGCTGCCTAAAATATGTCTCTTTGGCATGTATACACAAACACACATGCATATGCACATACATACATATTTAAAGACCTTCTTGGTGAGCCCTTGGAAGCTATAGAATTAGGAGGACAGCACTGGCAGGAAAAGAAAAGGCTCTGAATGAATTATTACCTTTAGGATTTCTTCTACCTACTGGTGTAGAGAAATTTTATAGAAGCATCCTTGAAACAAATACTACCAAATAACAATTTGCCAAAGATCAATTATACATAGACTATGAGATTCTAGGTTGTAAACTTACCTTGAAAATTTTCCATTACTGAAAAAAGAACTTTCAAAACAATATGTTTAACACTAAAGGAAACTTAAAAAGCCATAGTGTAAGACTTTTTAAGCTCTCAACTGAGAAGTCTTTGTGAGTTGTGTTTTATAGTGTCTTAGAGTCTTCAAATCTTTAGCCACCCTGGTGTTAGAGGATCTTCATAAACTGTTAGACTATGGATTTTGGTAGTGAACTATTTATATTTATTGACATTACTATGTTGAAACATCTGCTGTTGCTTTATTGATTTGAAGATGATTATGATGGGAAAGCAAATAGGGCCACAATTTTTTATTAAATGAAATAAAAGGGGATTCCTGTGGCTCAGCGGTTTAGCACCTGCCTTTGGCGCAGAGCGTGATCCTGGAGTCCTGGGATCGAGTCCCACATTGGGCTCCCTGCATGGAGCCTGCTTCTCCCTCTGACTGTGTTTCTGCCTCTCTCTCTCTCTCTCTCTCTCTCTCTGTCTCTCTTGAATAAATAAATAAAATCTTAAAAATCAAATCAAATCAATCAAATCAAATCCCAGGAACACATTTGAAAATGTGTCATTAAAAAAAGGATGGAATATCCATATATCATCCTCGAATTTAGGCAGATAATTCTAATTGTTATTTTCTTGGGGAGGTTGGGGGTGCGGGGAAGTAAATTACATTGAGAGTGTAAGAGAAAACAGTGAATTAAATGAATTAAGATTAACATAATCTAATTCTCAGCTGATTTCTAGATACCTACAAGATAAAATCCAAATCCCTCTATCAGAAGAGAAGAATTTGTTCCCTTGATCTTATCTTTCACCAGACTCCTCCCACTCCTGTGGCCTACAATGCCCTCACCTTTAAATGCCTTTCCCCAGGCCTGGAATTTCCCTTCCCAGCTTCCCCCGCCAATACACACCCTCCATCTGGCAAACTACTAATCAACCTTCAGAAATGCAGCCTTCAAATGTCATATTCTTCAGAAAGCCTTCCTTGACTACTTCATCTCATTTCCAAGAGAAATTATCTAGTGCTTACTTGGCAGACTTTCATAGGTTGAATGCAGTTTCTGTTTGTGTTAAGTTTTAACAGTAGCAATTAATTTCCAAGCTTGAGTTTGAAAGTGATTATAGCAAAGGTCAGAATGCAGTTTACATATGCATACGTGCAGGTTGTTAACAGCATTTTGCACATAGGTATACATAATACTTGAAAGTGATGCTACTCAAAGTGTGGTCCAAGGACCAGCAGCAACAGGATCAGTACTTGGGAGCTTGTTAGAAATACAGGGTCTGGGCCCTTCCCCAGATCTATTCAATCAAAATCTGCATTTGAACCAGATCCCCAGGTGATTCTTCTGCACACATCATCAGTTTGATTTCTGACTGGCTCTTTAAAGGAGTAAGAAGGAATGCATCTTAGATGTTAAACATGAATCTTCTGAATAATGAGATGATTTCAGTAGCTCAAAAATATTATATTGTCTACAATTTCCTTATTGCAGTATTATGCTACCAATTAATTTTGTTTAGTCTCTTTTCACAGTAGTTAAAATACAGACTAAATGAAGAAGAGGCCTTTGTGGAAGTGAGATGCAGTTATAAGCCACAGATTGTAATGTGCTAGAAGACATTATGGTCTATCATGAAAATGGAGAGTATTTAAAATATAATTATAACAATGCATGGCGATAAAGTTGCATGGTAATTATGAAGGAGTAATTACTGTTTGTTTGTTTAGTGGAGTATTTCTAGTCTTCCAAACTCTGTGTTAAACATGAAACATCCAATGCATAAACCGATAAGATAATCTTGTGACTTACAGGATTTGCTGCTTTAATCAAACAGAACACCACCATATATTTTACCTTGCAAAATTATTGTAAATTTTTTTGATTCTTATTTGAAACTTAACATACCTTATTCTTCCCTTGTGGTTTGATGGCTTTCTTGAAAGTTATGTTTGGATTCTTTTCTCTTTCTTTTTTTGTTTATCTATTACAGGTTTCTGGTTGTGGCTACTGTTAGGTTCATATATTGCATCTTATGCTGATGGTCACTTAAGTTTGAACTCATTCTAAAAGTACTATTTTTTTTTTTTTTTACTTTCCACATTCATATTTTAGGTATACGATGTCATACCTTACATCCTTTCAGTTTGTGAATCCTTTGACTGATTTTTGTAGATATAATTGATTTTACTGCTTTTGTGTTTTCACCATACTGGTTTAAAAGTGATTAATCTATAGCTTTTTTTTTTTTTTTTTTTTTTTAAGATTTACCTATTTATTCATGAGAGACACAGAGAGAGACGGGAGAGACACAGGCAGAGGAAGAAGCAGTCCCACACAGGAAGCCCAATGCGGACTCCATCCCAGATCCTGGGATTACGTCCTGAGCCGAAGGATGATCCTCAATCGCTGAGCCACCCAGGCATCTCAAATCTATAGCTTTTATTATATGTTTGCATTTACCTGTGACATTCTTTCCTTTCATGATTTTCTGATTCCTGATTATGGCTTTTCCTTTCCACTAATTTCCCTTTAAGATTTCTTGTAAGCCTGGTTTAGTGGTGAAGGGCACATGAAACATTCTCCAGTTGATAACATGTAAGCGAGAAAACAAGTCTCAATAAATGCAAAAAGACTGAAATCATATCATGCATCCTTTCCAACCACAACAGTGTGAAACTAGAAATCAATCACAAGAAAAAATCTGGAAGAACACGAATATGTGGAAGCTAAATAACATGCTACTAAACAATGAATACTCAACAAAGGAATCAAAGAAGGAATTTTAAAAATGCATGGAAACAAATGAAAATGAAAACACAAGGGTCCAATATCTTTGGGACTTAGCAAAATTGGCTCTAAGAGGGGAGTATATAGCAATGCAGATCTATGTCAAGAAACAATAAAAATCTCAAACAACCTAAAGTGGCTAGAGAAAGAACAAACAAATCACATAGTCAGTAGAAGGAAGGGATAATAAAGATGAGAGCAGAAAGAAATGATTCAGAAACAAAAAATCCAATAGAAAAGATCATTGAAAACAGGAGCTGGGAAAACACAAACAACAGAAACTTAACTTGCCTTCAGTTTTATGATTCACTAAGAATGCTTTCTAACATCGTATTCTACAAATAAATGTTGACATACCTTGTAGTTTCTGCATATTAATAGCAGAGGTCCTACTGTCCCTTAGAGAAGTGAACATTCTCAATTTTAAGCACTCTATTTAAGTTCTTCAGGTATTTATATTGGATTGTAGTGATGGTCTTTCAAAATATCTATGACCATAACTTACAGGTCTGGTGGTTTAAATACAAAATTTAAAAATTCGTCACCTCAGGTAGATTATAAATTTTACTTCAGGAAACAAAAAGGGAAAGGTGGAAGAAGCTGAGTGGTTAAGATCAGCTAATGACAAGAGAGTCAGTTTATCAGAGATGAGCTTATAAATGAGATTGAGTTAAAGAATGAGATAAAAGAATTAAAAAGAAAGAATTCCAAGAACTAAGTTAAAATGTAAAATTTTAATCTAGAAACTATTTTTTAAATGTGTAAATACAGATCAGTTTTCAATTAAAAAAACAAAAACAAAATTATTCTTGTAATATTCAGGGTGCCTTGAACATTAAAAAGCTATTTCATAGCAGAGAATTAAAAAGTGATACTGAATGAAGAATGTTAGCCAAGCTTAGAAACATTTTTAACACATACATTCTTCATTAAGATGAAACAAAACAAAAACTCTTCAAATCTATTCAGTATATGTAGATGTGTCACTACTCTGGACTTTGCGCTGACAAAGTGATCACAGTCTAGAAGAGGAGAAAGAGGGGATCCCTGGGTGGCGCAGCGGTTTAGCGCCTGCCTTTGGCCCAGGGCGCGATCCTGGAGACCCAGGATCGAATCCCACATCGGGCTCCCGGTGCATGGAGCCTGCTTCTCCCTCTGCCTGTGTTTCTGCCTTTCTCTCTCTCTCTCTCTCTGTGCGACTCTCATAAATAAATAAAAATTTAAAAAAAAAAAAAAAAAAAAAAAAGAAGAGGAGAAAGATAAGCAAAAGGAAACTTCTAGCAGCTTGCCGTGGATATTATAATAGGAATAGAGATACGTATTTTGAAAGCATAAAATAGATGCCAGTCTCTAGCACTATAGACAGTGTCCTCTAGCTCAGAAATCACACCAATACCACAGTTTTAAAAGGTCAAATGTCACAGAAATGGCTCCCCCGCCCCCGCAACTGCCAGATCATGAATGCGCACATGAAGGACATTAGTCCAACTGTTATCTACTCTGATTAAAAACAGGCTTTTATTAAATGTTTAGTGAATGAAAATATGAATACATGAGATGGAGGCAATGAAAGGATTTTGTTGAAATACTCTTAGGACATCTGAGGCCATATACATCTTAGGTTGAAAGCTGGCAGCCTTATGACAATAAATATGAACTTCCAGCATTTGCCTTAATCCTTCACAATCCTTGAGCTTCCTTCTTTTTTATACCTGACCAGCTTCCCTCATTTCCTTCCAAATGCAAACAGTATCATTAGTCTGTATGATTTGGAAAAAAATAATAATGATGTAAAAATGATAGATGTGTCTTTCTAAATAACCCTGTGTCGGGCACCTGGGTAGCTCAGTCAGTTAAGCTGTCAGAGTCTTGATTTTGGCTCAGATCATGATCTAAGTTGAGCCCTGCATTAGCTCCACACTGGAGTTTAAATTTCTCTTTCTCCTTCTCACTCTGCCTTTCCCCGTGCACACATGCTCAATCTCTCTCTTAAATAAACAAACAAATATATAAATAAATGACTCTTAAAACCCATGTCCTTAATTTTCATGACTAATTCCAAAATACTTGCTGTTATATCCAGGAAAGTTTCACAGACAGCGTCCTCTGATTTGTCTGCAAAAGATTTATTTTCTCTCTCCTACATATGCTCTATACATAATAGACCTTATGTTCATATAGCATGTATGTGAATTTCTCTAACTCTGTACATATTTATATATACACCTATCTAAATCATCTTTCTAGATGTAGAGCGAACAAGTTCCAAATTTTAAATAAAATTTACATGGCAAACATTACTTCAAAACTTCAAACTAACAGCACAGGATTATTACATTTTAGAGTCAGAAAGCCTTTACCTATAAGAAAGTTGGCTATTTGGTTACACTGCCTTTTGACTTCTAGCATCTTGTTTACCATTTAATTATGTATTATGTATTATAATAAGTTAATTGTAGTCATTTGAATACTTCTTAGTTGCAATAGACTTTTATCCTGGAAGGTATACAGCCTCTGTTATCTGATCCTAAAATTTATTTAATTCAAACCTTTTATTTTGCTGATAAGGAAAATAAAAGTTTAATGATTTGTCAACTAATTTGTGGTAGCTGGTGGCAAAGTCACATCAGAATGGTGTACTCTGGATTTCTAATCAAACATTCTCCGACCGCTTACTTTCTACCTTCTTTACCATGGGAGGTAAAAGGAAATGAGTTTCAAGCAGTTTTTGTGATTGACTTCACAATTTGGGGATGGAGCAAAAAGATGGAATATTCATTAAGATATGATTACAGCGGTTATCTACCCACAAGTTAGAGTTACAACTGAACACTAGGCAACTAATAAGATCTTCTAAGATGATTTACAGTGCTATTCTAATAGCAGTTTGTTTTAACAGAAAAAACAAATCACATGGGCTATATTTACAAGTGTCAGACACATATTTACTCCTATCATTTAGGCCAAAATGAGCACAGAAATATAAACCAAAAAGGTAGAAATAAATAAAAAGTTAATTAAACTTAAATGAAGTGTGATTTGCAGATACATTCCCAATTTTATCTCTCAGTAATGGATTAATGCTTATATTTAGTTTCAAATATAATTCTCTACTATGCATAATAGCCTTACAGAAGAGGAAAATGCCCCACAGTGATAATAAAAGCAGAGAATAGCTGTTTGCCTAGACATAAGAGAGAGAAAATCACTTTTTGATAAGTTATATTATGGCCTATGTAATTATTTCAAGCTCACCTCTGTTTTATGTAATAAAACAGCATTTTTTTTCTGTGTTTGTAAAAATTGTCTGCTAATTCTTTACAGATATAAGAAGAGATTATTTTTAGAAGAAAAACCAAGCCCTAAAGGGGGATAAATTAGATGAGAAAGTTAGTTTCATGTAGATGGCACACAGAGTATACATTTGAAGGTTAAATTTCATTCATTTTATAAGGAATATTGCTAAAACATTATCTGTGCTGAATGAACGCAATGCTTTGATACCAAGAAAGTAGAGAGTATCAGCACTTCCAAAAAAGCACCAACCTGCTTACCTACAACTGACTTACATAACCAATTATCAATTGGGGAACCTCCTATAGTTGGAAGATAAACCATTAAGGGAAAGTTTTCTAAAATAAAAATAAGAGAATCTTATTTATTGACCAAGATGGGCCATATCTTGTCTTGTCTCATATTTCCATATTTCCATGGCACTGTACTTGACTATGATAGAGCTCTTTGCATGCTGTATGTAATATTATTATATACTCAATGTAACAATACACTGTTAGAAAGATGTACAAAAAGAAAAAGTAGCTATAATCACCTCTTTGATACTTAAAATGAATAAACACAAAAATAGAAGAAACATTATAAAGTAGTAAATTCAAACTATACAAAGGTTAAAAATTTTTAAAAAGTACAAGACCTCTTCTCAACTCCCCCACCTTTTTTTATTTTTTAATAATTCCTTCCAGGAAAGTGCATAAATATATATTTACTAATCCACTTGTTCTAGCTGTTTGGTTTCTTGGTTTGTTTTGGGTTGTTTTCAATTCTAAAGGGGGCACTATTGCTCAGCATGTTGGTTTTGTTCTTTGTGTACCTTAATTATGCATGAAGAGCTTTCCATATTAGCACATATCACCCTTCTGAAACGCTGCTCGGTATTGTAACATAATTATCATGCACCATAATTTATAAATGTCCATCACTAGGGGACCAGCTAAAGCTCATTAAATTTCCATAATGCCTTTCCATGTTCTTTCTACTATTATGAAAATTTGATTTGATTGAAGTCAGGAGCTGGGTCTATTCACCTTTGCCTACCATCCACCCCAGTGGCCTCACAGAGTCTGAGGATAATCCACATTTCATTATCTGTTGATCAAATTACTAAATAAATGCAGACAGATAAAGTAACTTCTTAAGATTCCTTACATTAATGAAATTGTAAAGGACTGAACAGTGAGAGCACATCTTCCTCTTTTAAGAGATCATAGAGTCCCATCATTTCCATGTTTAAATATATAACCACCCAGTCTACTAGAAAAAGAAAGAAAGAAAGAAAAAAAAAAAAAAAAAACAAGAAAGAATTCCAAGTCTTAATCCCAGGTGTAATTCCAGTTTCATGTGGATCTCAGGTCAACTGCCCCAGGAAAAACAAATGGAAGGAGGAAGGTAGGAAGGAATCTGATAATGAAAAACATCAGGATTCTTCCCAGTATCCACTTATGATCCCCCACCAAGGAAGGAACCGCTTCGGCACTCCCAGACTGAACTCAAACTCAGGTCAAGAAAACATATCTCAATTTCCCACATGCTGTTACTAAGCATATATTTCCTGTGCTAGAGACAGAAAGAATTCCCAAATGCAATGAACTGTGTTAGCAGAAATAAATATAATCCAGTTTCAAAGTGAAAGCTGTATATTGCACTGTAGGTATCAGTGAACAAGGCTGGAGACATCATCTGGGATGAAAACCTCATCTTTAGTAGGTGAAGGATTTACAGGGAAAATGGCTTGGGACTGAGCTTTTTCTAAAGAGTTGGGCAAGGCACTGAAACTGTGATGATTTCAAGAGGGCTTTCATGTAGACTGAATCGCTTACTAATCAATATTAAATAAATTTAATCCAGATATAAGAAACTGAGCTTTTCAAAAAGGTGTTAAAGACCACACATGCTATAAACATCTAGGGATAAGTCAGTCTAAGGAGTCATAAAAAAATAAACACATAATATGGCAGTCCCACGTCTGGAAGAGTTTAGTGTAAAAACAATGCATACAAATGGCTCTAAAGTAGAATATCCATTTGTTCTTGTTATAGAAACAAAAGGATAAAACTGCTTAGCATGACACTATCCCAGGGGAGGTTTGGGTAACTGTCCTAAATTCATTTTTCTTATATAGGTACCAATTCTTTCATTGGGATTGAACATTAAAGGTGCTTTATCTGAATTGCTTATAGATATTTCTAAAATGTAATCTTTATCATATCAACTCCCCACATGTCCACCTATTCGATAAAGTGCAAGCTCTCTCACATAAAACAACATTTAACCTTGTGACCTAAATACACACATCTTCATTTCCACTCACAGGACTGCTCCTAAAAAGGTTGAGACCTTTCATATATTCCCAGATTTGCTTATACTGCTTCCTCTGTCTAAATGGGCTTCCCTCTTTTCCCACTTAATCACGTTCATAGAATCTTTCCTGACCTCTTTTTCCAACTCCCAAGTTCTCATGGAGAGAACTTACCATTAATTAATTGTTTAATACATTCATTCAATTTATTCATTCCCCCTGCCTGAAATTCGTTCAAAATTAACTAGAAACATAGTGCTATATACCAGGTCTTGAGCGATTCTTGAAAGATATAAGCAGGAATAAAATGGACACAGTTCTAGCCCTTAGAGCATTCTTTCTGATATCAAAGCAGACATTAAACAAGTAATAAACGAATCAAGTCAATTCCAATCTCTTCTTTTATGCATTTACCACACAGACATCAAATTTGGCATGCATAAGACACCTCAGCTCACTCATGTTATATGTCTTTCTCTACTAATTCTAAGGCCTCACCAGGGTAGGATTTCTGCATCATTCATCTTTACATTATAAATTCACAATGTAATTCCTAGAACATAGCAGATCACACACACACACACAGATACACAGACACACACACACACACACACACACACACTTTTAGTAAGCTTGCCTGTTTTGCTTTTCTTTAGGGCAGATACTCTGAGAACTGTCCTATGGCTTAACAATGGCAGAGAATACATTGTGATTGTTCCTTCTGCATCCTCTTAGCTAAATACACCAAGACTGTACTTTAAGCATTTAGGCAGGAGATGTATTTGTCAAGTTTTAAAACTATTTCTATATAGAGTCTCTGAATTTCTTGATAACACATTTATCTTTTTAAAGATTTTATTTATCTGGGCAGCCTGGGTGGCTCAGCCGTTTAGCGCTGCCTTCATCCCAGGGTGTGATCTTGGAGACCTGGGATCGAGTCCCATGTCAGGCTCCCTGCATGCAGCCTGCTTCTCCCTCTGCCTGTGTCTCTGCCTCTCTCTCTCTCTCTCTCTCTGTCTCTGTCTCTCATGAATAAATAAATTTAAAAAGATTTTATTTATCTATTTTAGAGAGAGAAAGAGAGGGAGAGCACAGGGGCACACAAGTGAGGGGGCAGGAAGGGGACAAGCAGACTCTCTACTGTGCATGAAGCCAGATGCAGGGTTAGAAGCATCAAGATGCAGGGCTCAATCCCAGGACTCTGAGATCATGACCTGAGCCAAAGTCAGATGCTTAACTGACTAAGTCACCCAGCTGTCCCTCTTGGTAATGCATTTAATGTTTGGTAAGTCTATAAAGGCTTTCTTATCTGAAGTAGGCACTGAAAAACGTTTCCCTGTTGGCTAAAGATCACTGCAAATTTGGTTAGTCACTTCTTGGACATACTCTAATTAATTGCAGTTTGGTAGTTTGTTCATTTTTACTTAAAAATAATCATAATTGAAGAAGTAAATATTTTGCATTGAACACAGCATGTATTTTCTGGGCATGATGATTAGATACAAAACATGTAGAAGTCACCAACCAGATATTTCCTGAAAGGAAAAAGTCACGTTTGATGTAGTTCTCACAAACTGAGGATAGTGGAAGGGATTATTTATAGGATCCTTTTGCTGATAACGGCTTTTATTTGCCTGATTCAGTTTTACCATTTATTCATTATAAAACCTTGGACCAGCCACTTAAAAATATCTGGAACTTATAAATTGTGGTTGCCCCTAAATCATGGATTGCATGACTTCATGTTCAGCACTTAACCCCAAACCTGGTATATAATAGCATATAGTGGATGTTTGTTGAATGAATAAAAGACTGGGATTTATTATGTGACCATTATGTAAGATAGGCAGAAGGACAGCTTTTATGCACTATAAAGCACACAAAATAAATGATAAGTATTATTAATGTTTTGGGGACACATATAAAAAAGTGCTACTTTTAGAGCCATTATCCCAGAAACATGCCTTCCTTTTGTTCCCCCCCATAGAAATAGTACAGTAGATTGAAAATAGACTTGAAACTCTTCAGGCATCACGGTGATGAATTTCAGAAGTGATGAGAGTTCAAAGGTTCTATTTTAGACTTTATAAAACCTAAAGTGGTAAGAAGGAGAGCTTTCTTTTTATATAGATTATGATCTGTTTTACCAGGGTCGACTTTGTGAAAGGACTTCAATATGCTGCATTACTATAAAACACTCTGCTTTGTTTCACTCTTGTAGACAAAACCCATGAGAGATCCTGTCAAATTTGCCAGAAGAAATAAAGGACAAAGTACCACCAGTCTTTACTTTTTTCCATTTTGGATGCTCTTAAAGAAAGTTAGCTAACATGAAGCCAACATCTGTCCTGCTTGAGAAGGAAATGAATGAAATGAAATAATACTCTTACTAGATTTGCTGACTTGGTATTGGGTGTATCACAATACACCCAATTTGGCTGATAGTCTGAGGCCTTTAGAGGAGTAGAGAGGTCTTCTGAAGGGGGCTCCTATCTGGAATCAATCATGTGGGTGTTCACCTGAGAAGCTGAATATCCATATTTAAATATTCTAAAGCAGAATATCCATATCCAAAATCAATCACCTGGTTCCTCAAATGGGAAGCTGGTCTTGAGAAGACTGGTTTTAAGTGGTCAGGAAGGAGACCCCTCCTTTTTTTTTTCAAAATATGAGAACAGATATATCAGAATATTCTCCTAATTGGTAGGTATAAAAGTAAAAAGAAAGCATACTGCAATTTATGATTTGATGAAAACCGTAGGTTCTAAAGAACAGATGAACTTTTGTAAAGTAAATTATACAGTTGCCAATTTTGAAATGAAGCTTTTTATGGCCTTGCCATTGTGCTAAAGGCTTTAGTGCGCTATCACTTTTATTCCCTCAAATAACCTGTTTTTGAGTTGAAACCATTTTGAGACGAAAAACTAAAGATCAGAAAGTTTAGGTGAATTAGGCAACTATACACAGCTAATAAATGTCAGAATCAGGATTTAAGCCCAGGTCTTTGATATTCTATAGTTCATTGTATATTGCTTCCTATATCATATTATCCTACTCTCCTTATTTCTTGTCACAATTATCACAATCTTGAATGACTTACAGTTTTTTCCCAACAGAAATGGAAGAACATTAAGAATGCTCATTCATTCAATAATAATTGATGGAGCACTTAGAACATGCCAGGCCTTATTCTAGATCTTGCAGAACTAGACTTGTGAACAAAATCAAGTCCCTACTGTCACCAACATTATACTATAGTAAAGAGAGACAGCCAATAAATACTTAAATTTATAAATATGATTTCATTGGTGCTAAGTGCTGAGAATAAATAGTCAAGGTGTGTAAGGGGCTGCAAGTGACAGGAAACGGAGTGGTATTTTAGATACAGTAATCTGTAAAGATCTAGACAAAGACATAAATGAAAGGAAGGAGCAAGCTGTGAAGACATGTTGAAGAAAAGTGTTCCAGGAAAAGAGACAGAAGTACAAATACCTTGAGATTAGTGTGTGCACTTGACTTTTTGGTAAAATGACAATTAAGTGTGTGATCCAAGTGAAGAAGGGGAAAGGTGATAGGAGAAGAGATCTGAAAGCTACTGGGGTTCTAATCCTGACACCCCTTGTGCCAGACTAAAAGAGGATTTGACATTTTTAGAGGTTAGGGTGACAACAAGGGAACCTCAGGAGGAAGTTGCATCTCATGAGATGAAAATCAAGTTTCAAGGTCTAGCTGTCCCTAGTTATGTGGAGATGCTTCCACTGCCAAAACTAAATAAGTGGGTTGTATTTCTTTGTAAATTCCACTATGGAATAAATGTTTTCATTTTTAAATAAGAGTGCTGAAGGACAGGATATCTAAGATCCTTCATCAAAAGAATCAATGAAAATCATCCTCATTCCATCTGCTCCCAATTATCTAGAGACAATGGAGAGCAGGATAGAAATTTCCTTCAGTTAGCCCCAAAGGAGTCCAGAAAAGTAGCAATAATATAATCTCAAAGGAACCAGACAATGGCAGAGAGGATGAAGTGGGCAGATAAGAAGATAGTTCCTTTGTGGGCATTCATTCATGTATGTCAATGAACATTAACTAACTATTTAATTTGTGAATGATTATGTAGCATGAATAAAGCTGGCCTCCTTCATGGTCCAGTCTCAGCATGGAATCAAGAGCAAAGACAAATAATTAAGACATATTAAAAAGCAATTCAATTCTACCATACTATCTTAAGAAAATAACAAAAATACCCCATTAATAAGTCTTTCTCTTTTTTTCTTCCTAGTTTTTATGGATATCCCATCTGCTCCAGGACTTTCACAATCTTCACAGATGCCTATCTTTGCACTCCCCTGTTCCCAGATCATCTAGCATCTAATCTTATTTCTTGTTAGTACTTTTCTAAAAGAGAATGTTGCTAGTCTGTCCCAGGTCTTTCCGAATTTTCAACTCTGCTTATGTATTACCTTTATCAGAATAACAAAAACCAGATATATAAAATATTCCTGGGAAGCAGAAGAGGAATAAAGGCTGCAAATAGTCAGCAACTCATATTTTTCCTCTAATAATCCAGAATTCCAGTGTCTGAGCTACTACCTTTAGATTCTTAAATTAAATGCAATCAGATTTTTTTTTTAGATTTTTTTTATTGTTAAATAAGTGGAATTCACTGTAACTTAGCATTGTTATTACAATGGTCATCAAAATGGAAATGCAGTATAAATTGTTTCCTGGTTAAAATTTTATATAAATAGGTATATATATATGCAGGATTGTTGTTGGTTTTGTTCTTCCAACATTATTGGACCTTCCCAATTTCTCTAATAATGGCATAGTTATATAAATACATCTGAATCTGAAAGAGAATTTGCAGCATCTCCTCAAATGGTCTGATAAAACAATTCCTTAATTGAGCTATTTTTCAATGTGAAACATATCTATTTAGATCTGTTATTAGAGAAAAGAATATTGAATATCTCTAAAAGGCTGCAAATATATTAGCCATCACAAAAATATCTTTTGTGATTTTCTGTTCAAATAAAAATGATTTCAATTACACTCCCAGGAGTACATTCCATCACTCACAATTTGAAATTGAAAAATGTCCTAGAGTTATAGTATTTCTTTCCCTTAATCACCACATAGGTTTTAGATTGTCCTCATACATTTCTGATTCTGACTTATCAGTGACATAAAACCCTCAAATTTGTCTGAGATAAAAACCAAAAAACCAAAAACCCAAACTGTTCACCTATCCCATACACCTATTTTTGTTTATTTATTCATTTAAAAAATAACTTCTCTTTATGAAAATTTTCAAACACATACAGAAGTGGAGAGAATGGTATCATATTCCCTTCACCCAGCATCAATAATTATGATTATTCATAGTATACCAATATGGTTTTATCTAACATTCCTGCCCCCTTCTAGTCTCCTCCTCCTCTTCCTTCTTCTTCTTTTTCTTCATTTTTTTTCTCAAAGTGTTTTTAGGCTATTCACAGAATATATGAAGGCTATTATAGGATAATTTTTTAGGTCCCTGGATTTTCCTTGGACTTCCTTCTTGGACTTTCTAAGTTCAACTGTTGTTCTAGAACCTATTCCTGATCAAAATCTAAAGCCTATTATTACTCTAAGCATTAGCTTCAAATAAAAAAAAAAAAAAAGACAAAACAGATACCTCTGAGCTGCAGTTAAATATCAGTTATAACAGAGTGATGCAGCACTAGAACAATGCTAAATGATGTAGTTCATAAAATATAAACATTTGAACAAAATGACAATGGCATATTGGAGAAAGATGCTGTGAATACATTCCTGATGGCCTGTCCATGTGCCCTGGCTATCTGCTGTGTAGACCTCACATAGCTGTCTTTGGAGGAAAGGATTTCTGTGAGTTGACCTTCTTTTCCTTCTTGAATGATCATCAGCAATTGAGAAACAATACTTTTGTTCCCTTCATCACAGACATAGGGAGGTATCCAGGATAAGGAGGAACAACGAGTTGGCTCTGTTCTGTATTGAGAACAGGTGTCCTGGCACTCTACAAAAATGAGGGGGAAAGCCATATCCACTGTGTGGATTTACAGTGTTTTATTTAAAACACAAAACTAAAGTGGTCCAGATTTATCCCATTTACTGGACTTAACAGAATTGTTAGTCTGACTGCTTCATGAGAAAAAGAATTTTAAATGAGTCACTGATACCTCACTTTACTAGCATTATGGCACTGGTCCAAGACTTAATATAGAAAATTATAGATCTTGGCCCAGGGTAATTTTAATCTCTGCCCATAATAACAGGCCATCAGCTGCCAAAAGCAAGGGCTTTGTGTGCTGAAATTGGAACTCTGACCCTGAGATATGAAGTCATAACTAGTAAGCACAAAGAAAGTTTCTGAACTTGCAGGAGTTACATATCAATAAACAGGAATCAGACTATTTCTCCACACAATGTGTATCTTGTACAACATTTTATCTTAGATCAGGGAAGGTAGGACTCCCTGATCAATATAAACTATTTTATTAGACACGATTAAAAAGATAAAAGGCAGGTTTAATTCATCATCTTAAATGGCTTCATCCATTTATCTTTCCAAAACAGGCTTTCCCAAGATTGTGTCAGGTAAGAACTTCCCTGAAATGACAAATGTATTTACCCTATGCTGCTTGTTATCATGTGTGTCATACAATATGGCCTCTTGCATCTCTCATTTTTTTCTTGGTTACTACATCAGATGGGCATGGAAGTAGTAGACTATTATAACACACTACTCAATTGACTCAAAATTCCAGCCTAGGGAAAAAAACAAAGACATGGTTCTTTTTAAAATAAGAAAGCTATATAAGCCTATTATAATAAAGGCTACTCCTTCTTTCTGACTAATTGAATCTTTGGACCCTGGAAGAATCATTAATTGAAAATAAATTTTCTATTTATAATCCTAGAGAAAAATTTATTTGCCTGTATTGATAAGTCTATTTTTATAATTTCTATCAAATATTTCCTAAGAGGGCATTTATGAACTTCTAAAGTAAACTCTAAACTTTCTTGCAACAGGGCATAGGAAGGGAAAGATACGGATTCATTCCATTACTGAATTTCATTCATAACAAACTCAGAAATACATACAAACCTAAAATAATATTCTTATATTATTTGAAAGGCCAAAAGATTTGCATATAAATGACAGCCAGTCAGACATTTAAGAGGCATATCAAAAGTTACAGGTCCAGAGTATAACACTTGATCTCCCATAAACAACATGTTCTTTTCTCAGCCATCTTGATCTCAAGTACCATCCGCCCAGCTGTTTAAGCCAGTGATCTTTCTATAGCAAAAATAAGGTTGTGTTCCTCTCCTGCTTGAAAACCAAATTTATGGGGTGGGGTGGGGGTGGGGGGAATCAAACTCTTTTCATAGGCAAAGGCCCCTACTTATCTCTATTGCCTCATTTCTTATGACTCTGTCTATTGCTCACTCTGCTCTAATTACATATGAAAGAATCCAGGGAGCCCTTGCTTGGGGACTTTGTAGTTGAAATTCTGCCCTGAAAAGTCTTCCCCCCCAGATAATGTTTGTGTCATTTATTTTTTTCTTTCTTTCTTTCTTTTTTTTTTTTTTTTTAAGATTTTATTTATTTATTCATGAGAGACACAGAGAGAGAGAGGCAGACACAGGCAGAGGGAGAAGCAGGCTCCCTGCAGGGAGCCCGACATGGGACTCCGGAGTCTCCAGGGTCACACCCTGGGCTGAAGGTGGCACTAAACCACTGAGCCACCTGGGCTGCCCTGTTTGTGCCATTTAAATCGCAGCTGAATGCTGCTTCTTCATCATAAGGACACTTCTGATCATAAAAAATGAAATATTTGCCAGTCCTTATCATATCTTCCTATTTTAGTATATCCATAGGAAATATCATGATCTGAATTACACAGTTTATTTATATTTGCTTGTTTATTGCCTGTTTCCCTCTTCTCTGTCCCAGAATCCAAACTCCACCAAAACAAAGAACTTTCCTATTTTGTTTATTGTTTTTCTATAGCCTAGAAAATGCAGTGCACTCTTAATAAATACCTGCTGAGTGAATGATTAATGATTGTATATATCTGCTACAAATGGGAAAATCAATATTTTATTAGCTTATAAATGCTAGAATGAGTCATGAAATCTTAACACCATTACATTAAAAGCACACATATATAGGCATTTAATTGGTTTAAATCAATGGATAGATAAAAAGGAAAAAAAAATGAATGGTAGCAACAAAGTCAGGGTATACTATGTGGTAGTCTTTATAACATTTCATTTTTAGTCCTTTCAACAACTTCATGAAGTGAACCCATTTTACAATGGAAGAAATGGTGGTTCAAGACTTTTCAAAGCTTATCCAAAGTCAGAATTAGTAATGGATCCTTAACTATAAACTGCACTAACTCTAATATAATCATACAATGATGAAATCAAAGGCAATCGCTAACATTTGTTGAGCTTTTCAAATTATGTGCCAGGCATCTTGCTAAGCATCTTAGATGTTGTGAGAAAGACCATACCCACAAATATCCACATTCCCAGGATTCCGTTTCCAAGTCTCTCTGGCCTATATACCAAGAAACATGACATGTATCATTTGTGAGCCAAACTTCCAGGATTGTTGTGTCTCTCTCATCTCTGATCCGAGTCATCACATCTTTGGATGTCATATGTCCTAGAGTCACTGATAACTCTCTGAGTGACTGTATGCAATAAAGCTCCCAATAACCAAACTCTGTAACATGAACAGGGCAGAACACTTTTTGGGAGTTAAGCCACTGATATTTGAAAATATATTTAGTACCACTATATAAAACATCCTATTTGGGCCAATTCAGATACAATATCTCATTACACTCCAAAAACAATTCAATGACTTACAATGATTTACCATAATATTGATTATATAAACAAGTCTCAGTGATAAATAAGTCACTCAAAATCACATAATTAATAAGTGGATAGAAAGCCCAGGCTATCTGATCCAAGTCTGAACCTTCCAGTGAGGACTGTACTCAGACCCATTAGTGGAATGTGTTTCTTCAGAGGAAATGACTTAAAATTATTGAATGGTAATATTAATCATATTGCCTTACACTACATAACCTCTTAGAGAAAGTTTAGGTTAAAAAATGACTAAAGGTCTTACTGTCTTACCAAGAATTATGACCAAATTACTCATTAGTTAATGGCAACATTTCTATACTTTATGTCTTCTAACATCTTACACACAACACTCTAATAACTGATTGGGAGATTTTATTGACTAGTCCAGTCATAATTACTTTATAATTTGTAACTCCTTCATTGCTCTCCATTTTATCTGAAATCATGGATTGTGCAAGTCCCCTTGGGAACCAATTATAGGCAAAGCAATGCAGAGCCTTCTCAGTCTATCTCAGCAAAAACGGTTGGTTATTTTACAGTTAGAATAATATTTACATAAGCAAGGAATTTATACCACATCTATTTGCATTCTTCCTGATATAGACAGAATTCTACCAAGAGCAAAAAATGTAAAACTACATTTGGTAGAGTGAACCAAAAGGAAGAATGCAGCCAACTGTTTTAGCCAATATTTTTTCCTACCCCTTAGAGGTATAAATTAACTTTCTGTGGACAGGCTAATTGAGACCATTCTTTAACGTTTGGTTCTTTCTGTTCTAAGATGCATAAGATAAACAATAGCAGTTGCAATTCAGTTTCCATTAATGAAGGAATAAAACAAAACCCTAGTCAATGTTCATGGGTTTGTTAAATTATTTTTATGTTATACAAAATGGATTTTAGTTATTGATTGTGAACAATGAAATAGACCTCAGTAGCTATTGGAATAAATATATGTACCTATTAATGGTATTTCAATAATTTAAATGTTTTAAGATCATACCTATGCTGGTAACATAAAAATCACTAGAGGCCTGCCTTGCTTAAGTTCATGACCCTGCATTCTTAAATTTTAAGCTAAATTTAATATTACTTTCTAATAAAGAGATAGGGTTAAGTTTTACAAGTACAAAGTTCAAGAACAACTTATTCTGAAGTGGGCAGTGTACGTTCCTTTGAATGTATTTACATTCATCAACACAAAGACAGGGATGCTCTTGAGTTGACTGAAGTCACAGGTCTTTCATTGTACATACTGTAGAAGCCTGTCAGTTATGGCAAGAGGGTTGAACTTAAATGTGAATTCCACATACCATCCAATTGAAATGCTAAGCACTACTAGGTGCTAAATTCTAGAGACTACATCTAATGGCACAGGATATAGAAAGAAATGGGAGTAAAAAGGGTGTCTTAGATTCCTATTGCTGCTGTAAAAAAATTCCCACAAACTCAGTGGCTAAACCACTACAAAATTATTCTCTTTCATTCTGGAGGTTAGACCTTCAAAATCAAGGTGTCTGCAGAGCTGTCTGGAGGCTTCATGGAAGCCTGTTTCCTTGTCCTTTCAATTTCTACAAATTGTCTATATTCCTTGGCTTGTAGTCCCTCCCTTAATCATTCCAATCTCTTGCTTCTGTTGTCTCATTTTCTGACACTAACTCTGAACCTCCTGCCTCCTTCTTACAAGGATTCTCATAATTGCATAGAGCTCATAAGAAAAATCCAGGATAATCTCTCCATTTCAGATGTTTAATTTAGTCATATCTGTGAAGTCCCTCTACCATGGAAGGTAATATATTTACAGGTTCTGGGGATTAAGAGAGATATCTCTGGGGTGCTGTTATTCAGCCTACCATAGAAGGAAAGAAGTGAAAGAAAAGGCAAAAAAAGATGAGGGGCTTACAAATACTGATATAATAATGATTAATAGTAGTGATGATAATAATGGCCATTATCATTATTTATTCATTCAGCAAATATCTACTTGAGCCATTAAGTCGTATCAGATAAGGTCTGGTACATGGTAGACATACTCTAAAATAGCAAACCTAAATTAGCTACACTGGCCATATATCTAAAATGCTTATGGTCTGTCTATATTTGGACATTCAGAGTTAATATTAAGAAATAAGTCATATTCTGAACAGAGCTTTGATGCCAAGTCTTAAAAGAGATTTTGCTTATTCAGTTCCTTCAAAATGAAAAAAAAAAATTAGATTTGGTTCCACGATGTGCTCAATAATGACATCACATGGACAGTGCATGGCAAGAGACTAATTCAAAATAATATGTTCAAAAAATTTTAACTAAGGGACATTTTGTTACTGTGAAAAGCTGCAAAATATTGCAAAGAATGAGTCAAAGGTAAAAGTATGACTGAAGGTCTAAGAACTGCCATTCCAAGAGAACATTTTCTCCTTATGGGGATCTTTATTTTTTGGATTTGTTGGCAAAAATAAGAAAAGAAGACACTAAGTGATTGGATGAAAAAGACAAATAATTACTAAGGTCTTCTCTTCTATGCCTCAGGGAAAATTAGAGTTGGATTTCAGATTGTGTCTCTTTTTCCTAACAAGAAAATGGACACACTTAAGACAGTAGAACAAATTTTGCCTCGGGACAATTTCTGAAATTATTATAATTTTGGAATTCATCTATTTTGATACATTACTCCAATTACAGAAACCATAATTTCTTGATGATCTTTTCAAAACCACAGAGTAGTCTTAAAAGATTTCTGTATTGAAATGCATTATATCAGGGATTTCCAGTAACTGGAGACAGAGAAAGAGAGTGCTTAATTAATGTTACTATCAGAAGTTCCCAAAATATTAAAAACCATGGGGGAGGGGCACAGTCACAAAATTTGGACAGTACTGAAATTCAAATAATCCAATTAAGAAAGGCCTATCAAAAATTATGAATGCATAATTCATAATTATGCATTTGGAAAAATGTGATGCATACAATAAATCGAGGCTGAATCTGGTTAATATATTCAGACTGCTTTCTTATAAAAAAGGAAACCTCAAAGTAATACAAATATTCATTTGCAGACTAGTTCCTATCAATAAAGTGCATTTAGTAAAATGGAACACTATATGACTATAGAAATAAAATGTCTATCCTAGGTTACCAGTTCTCAAAGTGTGGTCTGTATTCCAGAGATCTTTCAATGAGTTCACAAGGTCAAAACTATTTTATAATAAAACTAAGATGTCATTGGTATTTTCCCACTTTTTCTTAATCTTCATTCTCAACAGCAGTGTAGATGTTTTAGGGGCTACATGCTGTGTGATATGGCAGATGCAGAAGCAGATATAAAAATTCAGCTGTGCTTTATTAGATCAAACATTAAAGAGATTTTCAAAGATGTAAAACAATTCCATCCTTACTGATTTTTTGGTTTGAACCACTAACCTAGGCCAATACACTATTTCCCAACAGAGATCTCACATCATTTTTTCTCTTATAGCTTCATATAGAAAAGTACAGTTATAAAAAAAAAAAAGAAAGAAAAGAAAAGTACAGTTATATAGGAGGGAGAGAAAGGGAGAAGGATATAAATAAGAAAAAATGCACACACAAGAGTGAAAGTTACAAAGAACTGAAAGTATTCCTATATAACTTTAAAAATATATGGAATAGTAACAGCTAACTAGTATAAATATCATAGATGAAATTATTACAGTAAAAGTATATGGCAAAATCTTTGAAAGTAGTCTTTTCATATTATTTTTCTTTATGTTCATCTATATTACAATTATTTTAGCATTTTAAAGTAATTTTTTGTAATTATTTTATAATGTTTGCAAAATACGGGACTCAAAGGAGAAATCTGTAACTCCATTGCTGAGACCAATGATTGTTATCATTTTGTTACATTCCGCCTGAGAATTATCCAATTATAATTGAATTATTTATGAAATAACAATGAGTTTATTTTTATTACTTTTTAGGTTACATTTTATTAAAATGTTCAATGTTATTCCAATTATATCTTAAAATGTCTTTTCATTAATAATTTGGAGAAGTATACCCCTATGAAACTTTGAGTTTGACATTGTTTCCAGGATAATAACCTAAAAGGGGTTCTATGAATGAAGGGGGTACTATTTTTTTAAGAGAAGCTGGGACACTTCAAGCAGGATATTGGCAGCAGATGTTGGTGGCTGTGGCTCTAAGACCACAGAAGCTTTCCTGATGCAGAGAGCCACTGCAGGGAGGCCTTGTAACAGAGAATAAATGATTAGGCCAAATGTCACTGCTGTCAGGAAATTCTTTGGGGAGTGACAGAAACCTCTCAGAAATTTAGAAATGTTCCCTGCACTACACAGGAAGAAAGCCATCTGTGCATTTCAGCATCAGGGGCCAGTTAAAATAATTATTTGCTGTCACCAAATTAATGGCTACAGATGAAGAACTTGGGCTACCTGGAAGGAGGTATTAACAAATCTACTCATTACAGTTGACATTGTAGTCTTGGATGAAGGATAATTATTCACTTTAGTAAGACCTTATCCTTTAATGAAGAGGACTCACAAAAGATAATTCCAATAAAAGCTGTCCCCCTGGCAGCCATTATAAGAATGTTCATTAACATAAACTAGCAAATTTCAAATACTCTTCTCATTTTTGATATACCTATATTCTGGAGCTACCTAGTGGGAACTCAATCTTACAGAATATATGAACCTGTTTTTTTATTAGATTTTTATACCAATCAAAAACATTCTAGTTGACAACAGAAATATATATTTGAGTCTAATAGATAATTGTATTTGTATTCAGTCCTTCTGGTTAATTGATTTAACTACTGCATAAGACTAAGAATAATAATTGTTGATCTGAACTAAAGAATAATTGACTATACCAGATTCAGCAGATATTCAGCATTTAAAATCCTCCAATGTTGGGACACTTGGGTGGCTCAGTGGTTGAGTGTCTGCCTTTGGCTCAGGGCGTGATCCTGGTCACAGGATCGAGTCCCACATTGGGCTCCCTGCGAAGAGCCTGCTTCTCCTTCTGTCTGTGTCTCTGCCTCTCTCTCTGCCTCATGAATAAATAAACAAAATTCTTTAAAAAAATAAAAAAAAATAAAATCCTCCAATGTTATACTGCATCAAAGTGGCTTAGATAAAAATATGGGTTTATGGTATAAAATAAATCAAAATGCTTCAAAAAAGTTCAGTGGGAAATTTACAATGTAATATGTTTCTTATTCTTATCAATTAGACTTTTACAGCTTTCCATTTTAATACTTATGTTTGAAATATCCTCTTCAGGTAGGGCCAAAATCAATAGAATATTGAAGAACATATTATTACTTTAGAGTCAAGTGGGCTCAGCATAATCAAAATGTTATTAATGGCTAATAGATAAATTTGTAGTAGAAAGTATTAGTTCTCTTTATACAAAGTGGTCTTTTCAATATTCAAGTATTCATAATGAAGGATTAGACTGAGGACTATCAGAAGCCTACTTACATAAGCTTAGAAAATGATACTTTGGGACCTCTCACACATCCATGGGAAGCAATGCTTTCATCAAAGCTCTATACTATTTTCCTGTGTTTGTAACTTGAAAGACATCTTGCAAAATGAAGGAATGCAAGAGAACATCATTTAAAAGAAAATGGCTCACCAGAAATAGCCAGCAGGAACATATGGCCATTGAGATACAAAAACAATGCGTCACGTCACATTCTTCAGCCACAAAAATACTAATTTGCTCTTTGGTGTCTCGGGTCACTATCATCATGACTTCAGATTTCTTATTTTTTTGAAAGCAAATGTTCATTGGTTTGTTGACAGATGATCAAGAGACTATTCTGATGGCAAAGAAATTAAATAGCTATTTCTATCTTGACCTCTACCATGACCTCATAAAGTGTGGAAGCAGAAATCTCTATTATAGCAATTTTATATTTTCTTTCTTGGGCCAAAGATAGCATTCATTAGTAGGATTAATTAAATGCAAAGCACCTACTACCACCAGACCAGGGGAGGGGGTATAACATTTCATTCAACTTTCATTCAGATTTTGATTCATATCTGTATGTAAGAAGGACCCAGAGCTAAAATCCTTGGGAAGTTTGAGAAGCTTTGGTGGATAAAATAACAATCAGAGTTTAATGTTCCAAGTGTGTACCAATTATAACTAAAGTATGAGAAAGAAAGCAAGGAAATTATACACAAACACCCAAGACATAATACATATAATCTACAATAAAATGACAGTAAGCAAAAAGGATTAAGAAGCATTAATAAACAACAATAGAAAAAGTTAATAAAAATATCACCATATGCTCACTAGACTATAGCTTCCATCCAACACATTCATAATCACTATAATTGTGGAGAAGAATCACCTGTTTTAGAACTACCATTATAATGTCCAGATGAAAACTTACTAAAGCTTTTTGCATATATGATAATTGGCTCAATCTCCCAGTGTAATGGAAATCATTATTTGAGGACAGCATTGCTCAAGGGTTAGGCATCAAGGCAAAGACTAGATCTGAAAGTTCATTTCTCTTGTTTTTGCACTTAATCAACAGGAAGTCTTCTGAAGTTATTGGGAGGACAAATAATAGACAATCTTTTGAGATCAGATAGTATAGGTTAGTTCTTCATCTTTTTGTCTTTTTAAGATTTTATTTATTTGTTCATGAGAGACACAGAGAGAGAGAGAGGCAGAGACAGGCAGAGGGAGAAGCAGGCTCCCTTTAGGAGTCTGATGTGGGTCTCCATCTCCAGACCCTGCGATCACCACCGGAGCCAAAGGCAGATGCTCAACCACTGAGCCACTCAAGTGCCTCAGGCTAGTTCTTCATCTTATATGAAAGTTAATATAATTAGAGTTTAACAGATTTACTGACTGGCCATCAGCTTGGTGTAAAAGAAAGAATTTTCATTAGGAAAAATATGTCACATGTCCTCTCTCTCTCAACTTATTGACAGCACTTATTGAAACCTTCAATATGCCAATCATGGTGTTAAAGGCATTATGCACCTTATCTCATTTTGTCTTTATCAACATCTTATGAGGAATATTTTATCATTATCTCCATTGTACAGCTAAGACTCAAACTTTTAGAGACTTAGGTTGCACAGGCTCTTGTGTTTAGCTCCTGCTGTTAAGGAGGAGCAGGAGCTAAACACAAGCAGCCTCCAGAACCTGAGCTTTTTATTAACCTGCTAAATTTCTTTACAGCAGAGTCTATCAATAGATTTCATATCTAAGATACTACATTAGCTGTTGTCACCAACTTCAGTTTTAACATGATTTTAAGATGAGTAAAGGTAAATATTTCATTCTTTTTTAGTCTCTATTCTTTTATTAGTCCCTGTTTGATCACTTTGAAAAACTATATTCATTGAATTATTTTAAAGTGAGGTCTCATAAGATCATTAGTATGAGTATTAACAAAGAAAAAAAATGAGTGGTGGAAGTGGAAGACGTTTGGAGGTAATCAATTATTCTATGTGGTGTTTGGCCCATTTTATAGATAGGCAAACTGAGAACAGGAGCTATTAAGTAATCTGCCTACACTTACTGGTAAATATATAAATTAAGATCCTAAGTTTATTTCAAATCAGTAATGCTGCTCTACTCCACAAAACAGATTAAATAGTGAGTCTGTGAGTCTATAAGAAAAAAAAAAGAAGGGACTCCTGGGTGGCTCCGCAGTTAAGTATCTCCCTTCCGCCTAGGGCGTGATCCTGGAGTCCCGGGAGTGAGTCCCATGTTGGGCTCTTTGCATGGAGCCTGCTCCTCCCTCTGCCTATGTCTCTGCTTCTCTCTGTGTGTCTCTCATGAATGAATAAATAAATCTTTAAAAATATATATATGACATTTTCATTTTAAGTATTTAATATGGTACTGAATAGAGAAGTACCGTAATTGTACTCCTTCAATAAATCTATATGCCTTGATAATAGTTCTAAGAGGCCATGATATTAATTTCTACCCCATAATTTCTGATGTAGAAAGTGACAGCAGGCTCAGGGCATGATCCCGGAGTCCCAGGATCGAGCACCATATCGGGCTCGATCCCGATGGGGCTCCTGTGAGGAGCCTGCTTCTCCCTCTGCCTATGTCTCTGCCTCTCTCTCTCCCTGTGTCTCTCATGAATAAATAAAATTAAAAGAAAAAAGAAAGTGACAGCAAAACACAGGGGAATATTATAGAAAACAAAAAGGAAAATTGGGCCATACAATAAAATAAGCCATTTAAAATTATATTCAACTTAAGGTCACAGACCAAAGTTTGAACTTAAAAATGGATTATTTTCCTATCAAGATATTTTGTATTGGGGATCCCTGGGTGGCGCAGCGGTTTGGCGCCTGCCTTTGGCCCAGGGCGCGATCCTGGAGACCCAGGATCGAATCCCACGTCGGGCTCCCGGTGCATGGAGCCTGCTTCTCCCTCTGCCTATGTCTCTGCCTCTATCTCTCTCTCTCTGTATGTGACTATCATAAATAAATAAAATTTAAAAAAAAAAAAAAGATATTTTGTATTTTAACCAAAGGGTATTAAGAGATAACTGTTAATAAAAATCCAGTGATTTAGATACCAAACCATTCATTCTGGTAAGAATACATTTGTTGAATATCCATTAGAAATTAACAACAAAAAAAGCCTTTTGGGGCAGCCCCGGTGGCGCAGTGGTTTAGTGCAGCCTGGGGTGTGATCCTGGAGACCCAGGATCGAGTCCCACATTGGGCTTCCTGCATGGAGCCTGCTTCTCCCTCTGCCTGTGTCTCTGCCTCTTTCTTCGCTCTCTCTGAATGAATAAATAAATAAATAAATCTTTAAAAAAAAAAAAAAAGCCTTTTGGGTGTTAGGAATACAAAGGTGATCAAGACACATGATCTCTGGCCTAGTAGAGACTACATTCTAAATGGTAAGAAACATATAGGATAATTAATTATACAAATTTTCATTTTGTTGAAATTGTGATATGTGTCAAAAAGGGTTCCACAATGGTAATGAAATCATGTGGTCTGAGAATGCTCAGAAAGGCTTCCATGAGGGAGTTTGAGCTGAGTTCTGACAACTGAGCAGAAATTAAGAGAATAAAGAAAAGGGAAAGAGGGCTTTAGGCAAATGGATCAGCACACTGAAAGCTATAATGAAGAAAGAAACATTGGACATTAGAAGGGAAAGAAAATGATCAACATGATTTCTTTTAAAACATTTGTCTGGTTCCAATGGGGACAATAAATTAAGGGCAACTAGAGAAAATATTGGAGAGGATGGAGGATAGTCATTTCTATTTTAATTTGAGCTTGGAAGCCTTTCTGAAATATCTAAGAGTAGATATTAAGTAAGCTATACACATTTGGAGCTCAAAGCAGGACTGGAGATAAAAAATGTGAGAATCATATGTGGATCATATGTAGATCATATGTGGATACTCAAGCCCTAGATTCAGTTGTTTAGAGACATATGATAAGAAAAACAAACAAGGTTTTAAGGTTTACTTTCAAGGGTGCCGTTATTTATTGGATAGATAAGATAGAGAAGCCACAAGAATGTGGCTATAGAAACCTAGGAATGAAGGAAGAAACGGGCAATAAGTTTGAATGCCCATGAGGTTAACCACTCTCAAGAAGGTATGCTATAAGTACATAAAGGAAACAGAGATTAAGGAATGTGTCTCTGCTTCTTTTGTATTGTTCTCCTTTTTTTTTTTTTAGAGAGAAAGAGAATGCAAATAAGGGTGGAGGGGAGAAGCAGAGGGAGAGAGAATCTTAAGCAAGCTCCATGCTCAGTGTGGAGTCCTACATGGGGCTTGCTCTCACAACCCTGAAATTATGACGCATGCTGAAATTGACAGACGCTTAACCGACTTAGCCACTCAGGTGCCCCTGCTTTGATATTAATTGGAGAAAATTGGTCCTAGATAGGTATTGATGAGAAAGATCCAAAGTAGAGAGTTACAGGTGATATTTATTAATGAAATTTATAAGGAATAGGGGAAGGTGGATTCAAGACACAAGGAAAACAGAATCAGAAAGAGAGACACATCTTTAATTGTAACAGGAGGGAAGGAGACAATGCTGTGTTCTGAAGATAGATTTATAACTTTGATAGTGGCAAATTAAGGGAGTTCCCATTGAATGACTGCCACCTGCTAAATTAAGTGAAAGCAAATGTAATCTGCTGAGTGTCTGGAGGAGGTACGGTGGCAGCAGTTTCAGAAGGGTGAAGGTAATTTGCAACAGCCATTGAGAATTGGAGAATGAGTTGACTAGTGACCCTAGTAAGATTTTCAAGGAAATCCAGAGACACAGCTGAGGTTGATGATCATCATGTAGCAATCCATTTTTCTCTTATGATTTTCTTTGTCTATGGTTTATGCAGAGACACAAAGAAAGCAAGCAATTGAGTACATCTGAGGTCAGAATTTAATCAGATGACAAATCAAAGCTAGTGGATGGGAAAAATAAAAGGGAGGATGGTCAATTGACTAGACATACTCAAGAGTCTGCAGAAAAATCATTAACTGAACAACTACATTTAGAAAGTAGAAGGTTATGGGGTAAGATAGGATGTTGATTTCTTGATTTTTGGAAGAACACATTCATAAGGTTGTATGGTCTTGAGTTCAACTCTGAGAATGAATGGCTGAAGAGGAATTGAAAAGGATGTTGTTGCAGATAATGAGGTAAAGAAATTGAGAGGCCATGCTCTGAAGCAGTCATCACATCAATTCAATACAGTATGGTTCAATATAATTAATGGTTGTTGAAAACACCTAACGTGATGGCAGAAACTGGGTTAGAAATGTAAAGTTATCCAGATGCCAAAAATCTTCAGTGACAAAGCAAATTCTCTGGAGGCCAGCAGATGATAAGTAGAGAGAGTTGTCTTGACAGCTTTCATGAGCCTCAAAAAAGAAGCAGTGTTTACAAATCAGAGAAGGAACAATAATCCAGAAGCCAAAAAAGAGCATGAAAGCCAGCCACCATCCTAGTGAAAACAAACAGAACTCAGTAGGGTTGGACATAAGGTAGTATCTTTGGGGGAGAGCCTGAATTTAATACTGGTAGGGTGGTAGCAGAAACTCTTTACGTGAAAGCTGAGGATATAAAGTCTTCGGTGATTGTGAAGCAGTGGATGCAGAGATAGATGTAAAATGCAGAACACCATCCTATGGAATAATGGGTAAGAGGGGGTGGAGAACATGGGGAGGGGGCAGGGAATAAATGCCCTTGTTTATAGACCACTTCAAGAATAAGACTTCAGGGAAGGCCTCCAGGAAAAAGGTAGCACTTGGCCTAAAATCTGAAATTTCTGACCTTTTGGGCTTTAAGTGGCAACAAAATGTACAGTCTTGGATTTCTTGAACAAAAGAATCTTACCTTCTGAGCTAGTGGCTCACCATCCCCACCAGAGCTGATTTGGGATAACCTTTATCATATGCAAAATACTACCTCCTACTGTATCAATTCTCCCACCTTAATTTGCTAATTTGTTATTTAAGGTGAATGTTTACTCTCAAGGTTAAAAGGAAAAAAAGTATTAATGCTCTTTAAAAGCTCTATACTGATTTACCCTCTAGAAAAGCAAGAGGAAAAAATCAAGCATCCTTTCGTAAATCAGGATCTTATATAAAACTTTGAAAGGAAATTATTCCTCTAATAGATTTTCTACACATTTTTGTTGTTTCTCAGTAAAAGTATTTGAAGGATTTAGTCTATGTTCCATGACAGCAAGTTTTTAGTCAATTAGAATAATTAATTACCAGCTGTATGAACTTAAGTTTATTCATATATTTAATTTATATTCCTTTTCTATGGTTTGAAAGTGCCTGTATCAAAGATCTTATTGTACATGTATCTTGAATTATGGATCATGTAGAAATACTTTTGAGATATAAATCAAGAATTTTCAGACCTTGAAAAGAACTTGCACAGTATTTTTTCCTCTATTTTTGCTTTATGTCCAAGAAAACTGAGGCACAGAGAAATTCTATCATGAGAGATGCTGTCCATGTAACTTTAAGAAGAAGGAAAGCAGAACTAAAATCCACACCCTTAAAAAAACCCAAAACACACCCTTAATTTCTTCTCAGTCCCCATATGGAAGATTTCATCAGCATATTGTGAACAAACAGACCTATCTTGCTCTCTAGCATTTCATTTTTCATTCATCTTTGGCTCCATTCAACCTGTAAATAAAGATTAAAGTAGAAAGCCTATGGTAGCCATGTTTTAGTTTTTCTTATATATGAAGGTTATTTAAAATACACTCTGAGTAAATTCTCTGGCAGTCAAAAGCTTTCACAGAAGATCTGTGTTATTTTAAGAATGGTGTTTTTATCCATCAATCCCCCAAAGAACTAGATACTTAAACATTTATTGGTACAAGGTCATTGCTTTAGTGAAATAGCTTTAAGTTAACATAAATCAACTTAGCTCCTCTGTATATCCCTACTCTAAGGAAGGACAGCAAAAACTGAAGTTGGAGGTCAATTTAATCCTTGCTTGTCTATACTTATTGAGGTAATATTCCAGCTCCCTGAGCCTCAATTTTATGTTGGATGTTTAAGATCAAATGGTGTTGCCAAAATTGCTGGAAATGAATACACAAGTGGCAAAGAGGCTGAAATGCAATGTGTTAGCTAAACAAGTTGCTTTTGTATTTGATATGTCCACCAGAAATAAAAATGAAAGAGTCCAAAAGCCATAATTTTCAGTTAAGTACTAAAGTTCTAATCAAGAGAAATTCTCCAGGGGGCTTTTGGGACCTGTGTGTATATTACATACACAACTACTCTATGTATTATATTTTGTCAAAGCTTTATGAACAAAGTGGTCTATTGACCACAATCAAAAGGAATTGTGTTTTGAAATATCTTCCTTTTGTTTTTTAGTGCTGGTAACAGCCTGCCCTGTACCTTCACTGCTATTACTTGTACTTTATTGAGTTTATGTGTGGGATAAGTGTTAAAAGCATTGTGCATGATCAAAGAAGAGCTGCAGATGGAATTAAAGGAGTTGTCTGCTTGATATCTGCCCCAGAAAAAAGTTTTTCTATGCAACAACTAAAATGTTCCATTCTTGAATTAAACCTTTGACTTTAGTTTCATGAGCGCTGCTTCATTTAGTCAAATTGTTTAAACTTGAAGGTTTTAATACAGAAAAATAATCCTTTTTAAGTTGCTCCCAGCAAAACTTCCTCAAAAATGCCCCAAGAGAAAAGAAACGGGGAGAGAAAAAAGATTGTCACCCACTAAAAATATCTGTACTATATAATTAGTTGATCTGCATATATAAATGTAGCCCAAAGGAAGAGCATGGGCTTGCTAACAAAATAGACTTCTACTTAACTGAAATAAGGAAGCTTTCAACAAGCAGTACAAAAATGGAGCGACATTTTTTTGATTAATTCCCTTGACTAATGTAGCAAGGAGGGACAAAGAGAGAGAGAAACAGGAAGTCCCAGTTAATTCTTCAAGTTCTAACCAGATATACTAGTGATGGAGCATGAGAAATGGGGCTGGAATGCTGTGTGAATTGCAAATCTCTCTCATTGGAGTCTTCTCCATGTTTCTTTCCAGTTTGTCCTCTGCTATAAGTCCTTCGGAAACAATTCTCACACTCACACTCCAACTTCCTTTCTCTCTCTCTTGGAGTATAGTTGACACACAGTGTTACATTAGTTTCAGCTGTACAACTTAGTGATTTGACAAGTTTATACACTATGCCATGTTCACCCCAACTGTAGATAGCTACCATCTGTCCTGATACATCACTATTACAATATCACTGAAATCTTAAAGCCTGATATTGAAATAGGGGACACAATGGGAAGTTCATTTGTTTTTTTAAATCTGTTGTAAGTTGCTTTAAACACAGCTGCTTTGCCAAACTATAAGGTTTCATCAAGATCAAATCTAAGCAAATGATAAATATTTAAAATAAAAAGTAATGGGCTCAAAGCTTGCTTAAACAGTTTCTTTTTTATTCTCTACCGTCTCCACTCCCACTCTGCTTTGGCCATCTTCATAATGTTTCAAAATACAGTGAAGATAAAAGGATACGGTTGTGTGGGCAGCTCTGGAGAAGTGAGATGGCAGATTTGAATCAGATGGCAGAAGGAAAAGAAATTCTACCATAGAGATGGGAAACATATCGATTTTATCTTAGCAGGATGTTCACAAAGTTGTGCATTAAAAAATGGGAAAAGAAACTCCAAATGAGCATTGGGGACTAAAAAACTTGGTTGCTAACAGCAGGCTGATGCCAAAGACACACAGCATCTCTTGACCCTTCTTTCCACTATGTGGGTTATTACTGAACAGACAATTATGTTTACGATGGGAAGAAAAACAAATGCTTAAGCATGTAAATTGATTGCAGAGAATGCAAATATTTCCATTTTGCTTTGCTAAGGCCATTAAAAACACACACAGGAAAAAAAAAAAGCTACTTTTTCACAAATTAATTTCTCTCCTCTAGACTGTGCAGTTTCCAGTCCAACATCTGTTACCGTTGTTAGTCTGTGATCTGCCAGAGATTGTTCTTTTTTAAGGCCTGTCTAGAGAAATGTGAAATTCAAAACTTTAACTCTTTGAATGTTATATAATTTTTCGGTATTTCTTTTTTTATTTAAGGAACTAGGTAGGCCATGTTAGGGACAATGCTGGCAATCTATCTGAAGGAAAGATGTGATCCTGTCCTCTTGTATCACTTAGGGCTTGGGAAAGAATAACAGAAGACAATGTGCTCAATGTATGGTTTTCTGTGTTATGAGTTAGTGCTAAACATCTTTGAGAAGAGTAAGCATGCATTTCAACCCTGCAATTTATGTAAAAGATTTCACCAAATAATAATGTCAAATGATGTTATCATGTTAACACAAAATAAATAATAATAATAATACAACCAGAAAAAGGCAAGGAAAGAGCCTTCAGGAGAGAGGGGTCTATAGGATAGCAGTAAGTTGAAGCTCCTTGGGGTATAAGGACAGTAAATTTCACATCATTAGAAAGTGATTTCTGGAAGAATATGGCTAATAGATTTGGGTTAAAAGCTGAACTGTTCAGAAGTATTCAGAACTGAACTACTCCTAAAAAGTCAAGGGTAAAAGCAAGGGGAAAGGAAAGAAATGACTCACAGTTTCTGGATGCTGTGAAGTTACCATCAGGCAAAGCATTTATGATGATCCAAAAGATTTAACAGAGACACAACCTGTTTATTTCATTTCCATAGGCCTTTTCCTATGATCTTTTTGGTCTGTTTCTTCCAGCCTGCTGACTTGCTAACTACCTGGTAGCTTACCTGGTGAACAGGCTGAGTTTGGATTCATTCATTATTTTTCTCAAACATTATTTTCATCAAACAAAACATTTTGTTTGATATTCAAATAAGGTATCACCTGTGGCATTGGGAGACAGTCTCTGAATGTAAGTCAGAGTTGAAAGTCCCAGCCTTGATTCATTCAAAAAAGGAGGCATGTGATCTGAAGAACCTTTCAACTTTCCAGGGTGTCCACATGCATATTTACAAAATAAGGGGAAAGATGAGATACAACATAAGAAACCTGAAGATTTAAAACTTCTATGATTCTAGGGCATTTGTTAAAGTAATATATTTGCAAGAGAAAGCAAGACATTATCATAGGAAAGCCACTACCTATAGACTGAGAGAAGCATCCTGACAGTCATATGGCCTTGAAAGAATCACTGATTCAACAGATTACATTAGTTCTGTTATTTTCACAAGTTTCTGCTGACCTTGACTAATGGCAGTTCAAATTAAAGTGCATGTACAAGAACCTTCAAAGGGAAGCCCAGGAGACCTCCAATATTAGTGACATTATGGAAGACTCTAGCACTCAAGAAAGGGGCAATAGGTTCTAGCCCTCATGACCACTAACAAAAGTATGATTTGAGGTCAGGCACTTAACCTATCATGGATAAGCACAATTCTTTACTTGTTGGAATACAGCTGGCTATACTAGAGGTCTATTATAATTCCAAACTCTGTGTTTCTTAGATCACTCATTTCCCCCCTTGCTTCTCTTTCCAGCTTTGTTACAACCAAACAACTTGGTAAAGATGAGTAGGTTGCTTTTGTATACCCGAAGAGTAACATGGTGTTTCACTACACTTTATCATTTATCAATTTTCTTCTACCAACTTCTAATCATTGCAACTCTAGAGAAAAATAAATCTCAGTGAAGTGAACTAATTGGGCACTCAGATAAATATCAAAGTAAGTACAAGTGAGCCACATGATGGGCAACCTGGAAGTGTCCCAAGGAGAAATATACCAACTTCTTCCTTTTCTTTTATAATAACATCTCACCAATTTCAATATCAGAAAATCTACCCCTGGTTGAAGATGATAACTGTGTATCTACTACTGATGGTGAAAGCAGTCTATGGGCAAACTTGGGCATTAGTTTGCAATTTTGTAAGTCTGTATAACAAATTCCAAAAAATCCAACTCAGAAACCAAATAGGACAAAGGCATCCTAGTTAAAAGAAGATAATGCTATGTTTTTTTATAGATATATCTACGGATTCCTGATGAACCAAGAAAGTAAAAATTCACATAAAAAAATGTGTGATTAATTTTACACAGAACATTTATTATCACTTAGGCTTTCTGAAATTCAATTATGGTGGTGCACCTAACACACTTGCATTATTTTCCATTTCCCTATTCTGTTCATTCTCATATCAGTATATTTCCATACCACCCCTATTCTTATAATATATTCTGAGAATAAGGTATCAGTACAATATCTTTAAACATTCTTTTTTTGAATGGCTGCCCATTTTGATCCGTTCTTATTGTTTGTCAGAGATGTAATTGGTAGAATTCCTAAAGCAGTGATTTAAATTAGAGATAAATGGAAAGGTCAGAATGAAATAATTTGTTTATTTATATTATTATTTGCCAAGGAAGTAGGCCATTGAAATCTGGGTGTTTCATTCTAATTACAAGGAATAAAATGACAGTATAAATGAAGTGAAGGCCCTTTTGAAGGTTCACATTAGAAGGTCTGGCTGTGTTTCCTCAGACCTCGTTTGCCATTAAAACTCACAGGAGCTATGCCATTGTATGCAACAATGCTGTACACTTGCCCTTGCCATTTTTGTGCCAATTTATCCTCTCATTAGCACGTCAAAATAACTCCATGTGTATATCTTTTTTCTTTTTCTTTTTTTTTAAGATTTTTATTTATTTATTCATGAGAGACACACAGAGAGAGAGAGAGAGAGGCAGAGGGAGAAGCAGGCTCCATTCAGGGAGCCTGACGTGGGACTCGATCCCGTGTCTCCAGGATCACACCCCAGGCTGCAGGCGGTGCTAAACCACTGAGCCACTGATGTGTTCATTCATCCCACCAGCTGGTCACTCACTTATTCACTTATCCATTCTTTCAAGAGAGAAGGCTCTATCTTTTCTCTTAAAGAAAAAGTCATGTTGCTGTAGCATAGTTTTGATAAAACAAAAACAAAGACAAAAACACTCTGAGGGTCTCCAAGAGACAAAGTCTTAGAGGAATGTCTCCAGACTAGTTTTGATTGTAAATAATTTCAATCTCTGATTGGGAGCAGTGCCTCATGAGCAGACTTTTCTAATTCCTGTTACCCTATTCCATCAGCCTGGGGACAGTTCAGCAATACTTTTTCTTTTTTGTTTCCAGGTAAACAGTTTTACTCAGAGCCATGCAGAACATCCCAGTAAATTCTAGTAACTGTACAGAGAGGAAATGAGTAAGCTGAGGAAAGAGAGCACAAGTCAGGAGACCTTTCATTCAGTTCCTCTCTATTAACTCTTCAGACACCCAGATGCCAAAATAGAGTTCATAATGGTTTCTTCTAGAACTCCTTTGTTTTTTTTTTTCTCTTCCTTAAAGTATTGTCTTCTGGAATGAGCTATATCTAAAGAAGAGTGACATTTAGAGATATAACAGCACACTTCTCTAGAACAAGTGAAAGAAACGAGGTCCTTCTAAAAAATGTTTAATCTGGAAGTTATACAGGAGCATTATAGAAATGGGACATTGATTTAGGTGGGTTTCCTAAGAGCAGAGCAAATGGGTGTTCTCAAGTGAAATCTGTAAGGGAATGAGGGAAGCAGGATAGAGCAAGGGGAGAAACTAAGCAAGAATGCTCTCCCAGGTGTGAGTCTAGCCTCAGCCTTACCCCTGAGGGACTAAGAAGCATACAGATAGGGTACTCTCAAGTCATACCTACTAATAGCAAGAGGTCTGGTCTTTTGTATCCTATGTCAGTCATTCTTTTGCTGTTGACCATCTCTAGGAGAAGAGAATGAATAATCTCCAAGGAGTTTCTGATCAAGGTAGTTCCCTGCTGTTAAACGTAATTCTAGGGAATTCTAAAGTAGCTTCTTTTTAAACAAAATCAAAGAAGAAATGTTTTTAAATTTGAAAACCTTGATTTTGGATCTAAAATGTAAGTTCTCCTTTTTGCATTTCTGGAGTATCTAAAATGATAGAAACGAGAGTAATGTTTTTACATTATATTTTAAAACTCACTTTTTAAGTAACTCTCCAAACTCATAAATTCAAATTCTACAAGGCAAACAATGATAGATATTTTCACCCATGACATACGCAGTCTCTTATAAAAGAAGAAATATTCATTTAGTGAATAAGAAAAGTAAAGGTTAGTTGAAATAATGAATATCTTCAAGGTATAATACATTAATAAATTGACATTCCTTTAATTCATGAAGTGTTTATTCAGTAAGTTAAAGTAGGGAGAATGGATTATGATTTTTGTGCTAATTGATTTTATTACTTTTAGGAGTACTGGTATTATTACTTTTAAGAGTACTTATTTTATTAGAGTTTGTTAACATCTTTACTGATGGAGTATAATAATACTCTTTACTTAGAACTATACAATTTGGGATTTATAATACCTAATATTGAGTTAATTATTAATATAACGTTAAACTTAATTTCCAGTTTATTTTTTTTTAAGATTTGCTTTTTTTTTTTTTTTTTTTTTTTTTTTTTAAAGAGAGAGCGTGTGTGAATGGTAGAGGGCAGAGGGAAAGAATCCCAAGCAGACTCCCTGCTGAGCATGGAGTCTAATAAGGGGCTATATCTCTGGACCATGGAATCTTTTTTTTTAATTTTATTTTTTTTATTGGAGTTCAATTTGCCGACATATAGCATAACACACAGTGCTCATCCAGCCAATTGCCCCGCTCAGTGCCCATAGCCCAGTCACCCCAACCCCTCGTCCACCTCCCTTTCCACTACCTCTTGTTCATTTCCCAGAGTTAGGTGTCTCTCATGTTTTGTCTCCCTCACTGATTGGACCATGGAAACATGATCTGAACTGAAATCAGGAGTAAGATGCTTAACTGACTGAGCCATTCAGGTGTCCCAAACTTAAATTCCATTTTAAAAGAAATAGTTAAATTGCTAATGACTTAATAGTTATTTTAGGTAACGCTTTTACTATTTTTTGTTGATAGTAAAAGTTATTTGAATCATTTTTGAAAATATAATTGCTATGTTTTATTTTCATGATGATTCTAAATAACATCATTAAAATATAATATTTGAAAAATAATAATAATAAAAGTAATTCTAGGGTAACCAACACTTTATATTAAAGATTTTATTAGGCTCTCTTACAGCCCAACATAGGGGTAATAAAAATATTATAGAAAAAAATTATTCCTAGCTAATATGTGAGTTCTCGAAGCTTCTCTGGAAAGGATGACCTCTCAACATCAACATCAACATAAAACTCAACATAAAACATAAAACAATCCTGTGCCTAATTTGCACAGTAAGTCCAGCATTTAACAGAGTCATGGTAAGTGGACAACCTGGGAAATGATTTCACTCCTCCAGATACCATTTCTTCTGTAAAATGTAAAACTCTCACTAAGCTTCCTTTAATTATCTATTAAAGCAAGTTGTCTTAAGATCTTAAATTGGAAAAAAAGACCTTAAATTGGCCTCTGAGGATGAAAATTTTGATCAAGTTTGAAAACATGAAATGAACTTATAGGGCTGTAAATCTAATGTAAAATTTGGAAGTAAAATAGCAGATTTGAGAAAGGCTCATTTGGCAAGTTGATGTGAAAGTACTGGAAGCACAATTCATTTTCATTGTTTTATCTTTTGTGAGCTAAATGTGTTATCTATTTCAATTACTAAGTTGTCTCATAAAATACAATCCAAAGAAATATAAACTTATATTAATTTTTAGCCAATAGGAAGTTAGTACTTTTTAAATTTAAATTAAGATAAGCTGCATCGTGACTCATTTTTGCTTGTTTTACATAGATATTAACAAAAACTTGGCTTCCAAAATCATATAGTATTAGTTCAAATCCCAGCTCCACAACCTACTACCTGCAAGACATTAGGCCATTTACTTAACTGTTCTAGGACTAAGCACTATTATTAGTTCATAGATAAAATTAAGAATAGTATCTATCTCAAGGAATTCTGGGGATTAAATAACACAACACTTAGAAGTACTGTTTCTTGCATATAGCAAACATCAAATATTTCTTCTTTTTTTTTCACACAGTCTTACTCTTATACCCATTATTATGATGCTCTTGGAATTTTTAAAAGCTAAATGCTCTTCTTGCATCTTGTTAGGAGTCAGTTTTGCTCATTAAGACCCCAACTGGCTTTTCAGTACAATAATATACTGATGGTATCAATCTCAGAGATTAGATGGCTATAATGAACTTTAGTTATTACTATAGATATTTTAATTTGCAATAATATTAATTAAAATGATGCTTATAAGTTTAACCATCATAAGCCATGAGTCTCCTATAGCCATTGTTCCTCTACACATTTCATTGGTCTTCCTGTCCAATTACTATATACACTATATCTTTGGCTTGAAAGGTTCTTGCTATGTATCCTTACGAAACTAAGTCCAGCTTGTTTTGCCATGCTACATCAAATAAACCTCTCTCATGAAAACTTCTCTGCTCATCCCCTCTAATAGGCTCTCTCCCCCATTTCATATAAACTCTCATGTCTTTTTTTTACTTTTAACTTTATATATTCTAGTTAGGTACAGTATTAGTTTTCTCTTGATATAACAAAATCCTACAAATAAGGTAGCTTAAAACAATACAGATTTATTATCTTTTTTTTTTTTAATTTTTTATTTATTTATGATAGTCACAGAGAGAGAGAGAGAGAGGCAGAGACACAGGCGGAGGGAGAAGCAGGCTCCATGCACCGGGAGCCTGATGTGGGATTCGATCCCGGGTCTCCAGGATCGCGCCCTGGGCCAAAGGCAGGCGCCAAACCGCTGCGCCACCCAGGGATCCCAGATTTATTATCTTATAGCTCTGTAGGTTAGAAGTCTGACATTGAACTAAAAATCAAGTTGTCAGCAGGGCTGTATTATTCTCTGGAGGGTCTGAGAAGAACAGGACTCCTTGCCTTTTTTGCTTTCTATAGGCTACTCACATTCTTTGGCTCATGTCCCTATTCCTTCATTGTCAGCCAGCAACAGTGGGTCAGGTCCTTCTCATAGCACTTCAACTGTCCTTTTCTTTTGCTTTCCTCTTCCACCTTTAAGAACCCTTGTTAATTGCATGGAACCAATAGAGATAATCCAGGATAATTACCCTATTTAAGGTCAGCTAATTAGCAACTTTAACTTTCCTTTGTCATTTAACATAATATCTTCATTTCTTCTGGGGACACCTTTGAGGGGCCTGCCAGCGTCAGAAACAGAAGAGACATGTCCTTACAATCATTAAATTTATAATCTCATTGGGTGAGAAAGAGATACAGGTAAGGCAAGTAAACAACTAGCCAAAAGAATGACTATAACTAATGATGAAATTTTAAAAAGAACTAAACCAGATAAACTGTTAGGACATGAAAGGTGAGGTAGGGTAGGTACCTGTAAAGAGGTGACATTAAAACATAAAATACAAAAGAGAAGATTGGTGCTCATGTGAATAGCACATAAGGTAAAATCAGTAAAGGCTGAGAAATGGGAAAGAATAGGTTTCAAAACAGTAGGTACTACACCACAAAGTTCAAAAGGCAAAAAGAGAAGTTGCCTATTTAATGAACTACAGAGAGTCCACAGAGCTATAATATATTGGGCTTGGGGGAGGGTGGAAGGTGATAATCTTGAAATAGTGATCAAGGTCACATCACTTTGATAAGAACCTGGTGTTTATTGGGAAGCCCATGGAAATTTGGTAACAGATTTAAAGCAAAGAGTTATTGTTATCTATTTTGTACTTTTAAAAAGATCTGATTCTTGTAAAAACTAGCTTCAAAGGAGCTAAGAATGGGAGTGGGATGATGATGGAGACAACTATAAAAGTCAAGCCATTAATGGTTTTATTTTTTAATAGAAAATAAAATACAAAAAAAAAAAAGGAAAAAAGAAAAAAGAAAGAAAGAACCAAGTATTATCAAAGATGTGGAGGAACTGGAACTCTCATTTACTGCTGGAAATGTAACTAGGTCAGCTGAACACTACTGGTAGAAGACTGCTTGGTAATATCCACTAAAGCTGACCATGTGCATATTCTGTGATCAAGCAATCCCACTCCTGGGTATAAAAGAAATAATTCCCAAAAGAAATGAGTACATGTGTTTAACCAAAGATATGTTCTAGAACTGTGCTATCCAATATGGTAGCCACTATTCAAATGAGGCTTTTTAAATTTAAATTAATTAAAATTAACTAAAATTACAAGTTTATTCCCTTAGTCTCACTAGCCACATTTCAAGAATTCAATTGCCAAGTGTGGCTAGTGGCAACCATATTAGTGCAGATATGGAACATTTCTCTCATCATAGAAAGCTCTATTGGACTGTGGTATGCTAGAATGTTCACAGTGGCATTGTTAGTAATGGGCAAAAGTTGAAAACTACCTAGACATCTGTTAAAATTAGAATGGAAAAATAAATTGTGACATGTTAACACAAAAAAATACAATGCAACAATGATAATCAATAATCTATATATACAGGGAATAGTATGGTTGAATCTTACAAAAATTTTTGGGTAAAATGTCACACATAAAAGGGTACAGACTATAAGATCCAATTTATATAATGCACAAAAACAGATAAGGCTCATCTAATCTGTAAAAAGTTCGGACAGTGGTTATTAATGGATGGAAAGGTAGTAACTAGGAGAGATCATGAGGGGTCATTTGGGGGACTGTTACCACGTTGCTTCTTATGGGTATTGCTTGCAATGCCTATATTCAGTTTGTGAAAATTTATCAAGCTATTTATGTATAATAAGCAGAGTTTTCTGTACACATGTTATGCTTTAATAAAATGATTTTTAAAAAGTTAGGCCTAACATAATTTTAATGTGAATTTAAAATGTAAATATTAATCTCTTCTTTATTGCTAGAAAGGGTAAGGTATTTAATTTATTGATTTAAGCAAGAAAACACAATGGATGTCTCCAAGTACCACACTTTATGAAGCTGTTCTTTTTAACAGAGGGCATGCAAGGTGCCTAGGTGACATTGGAGGATTTTAGAGTATCTCTTACCACCAACTCCACCATCCTACATGAGAAGATTTCTCAAGTGCAAGATGGTAGCCATGACACCATTACAGATAGACAGGGCGGGTGGTATAAATAGAGGCCCACTAAGGTAGCACAGTTTGCTCAATGTCACAGAGCAAATCAGTAATGGGTAATCAAATAAAATCCATATCTTCTCCATGCACTCTCTCTAGTATATTGCCTCACCCTTCTTCTCTGAGTTTTTGGCCTCAAAGCTAATAATTTATGGCATAAATTGCCATTGGATACAATGAAAAATGTAGACACATCAAATAGAGAGTAGAGTGTTGGAGAGAAACTCAATCTAAAGCCAAAATTAATCGAAGTGTCTCAGAATCTGACATTGGTAGAAGAAACATTACTGTGACTCTCAATTTATTCCACCAAGAAAGTGCAGCGTAATATGTTTTAATGCACTTTCTGTAGGTCTGCAATGCAAGTTTGATTTGTTTTTCCCAGAAGCAATTTACTTTTAAATTCCAAAGCCTCAGACGTCATTGAAGAATGTTTTGGACTACTTAATCATGGCAACAGGGATTAAACTGAGAAACTGGCAGAAATAGTTTGTTTAAAATTAGGCATTCACTAGTCTGAAGGAAGGGAGGAATAAAACTCTCAAATACTTGCAGTCACATACTCAGGTGGAGGAAGTGGCAAATGGCACAAAATGTTCTGATGAATGAAGTGTGTCTGAGCAAATGTGCAGAAAGAAAGAGCACCTACTGGCCTGATAAAATGCACACAAGAAAGCCTTAAGCCCAGTGACTTAAGGATTATCTCCCTTGTGTAATTTGTAAATGACTTGTATTCTGTTTTAATGAATAACAAAATCTTGAATAAACGCTATCTTTTCAATTAGCTAGCTTGAAAACAAGAGGAAACACAAAATTAGTTAAGCAAAATAAAATGGTACCTGATTAAACCACTGAAAAAATTATGGAAATTATTAAAGTTCTATTGCAGGGTTGGTCTGTGTCTTTTGCCAGAAAGGATTCAAATTTCTATGTTTAAAAATAACGCCTTGTGTTCTGATCACATAACAAGTAAATATATGAATCCTAGTGTTTAAATTCACCATTTTCATTACCTAATACTTAATATGGGGAGGGGGTAGGGAAAAAAGAGAATAGCTTCAACCCTTTGAATCTGTCCAAATTCACCCAGAAAAGTTCACTGAGCTCAGCCTGATTTTCATCTACTAGCACATGTCTTTTGACCTGCTAACTTAGACACACAGAGTCTGATAAGTATTCAGAATACCAATACAGTACCATTGAGAATCTTTCGCACACATACACAGGGAAAAGAAGCTGAAGAATGATCATTGCAGCATTTGCTGACAACAGTGGAAAATTGTAAACAAATACCTATCATTAAGACAAGATAAACAGTTTTACATTGCATGTTAAGTGAATGAAAGTGATCCATGCATACAAAAATAAATCTAAAACCTTGATGTTCAATGTAAGAAAAATGTCAAAAAAATTTTGATGCTTTTAAAACATTTTTTAAAACACACTATTACTACATATCAACAGTTGACCAATTCTGGCCTGTGGGCCAAATCTGGGCTGACACCTGTTCATGAGATAAAGTTCTTTGGAACAGGGCTATCTCCATTCATTTACACTTTGTCTATGGGAAAAGGTGGGAAGGTACGACATAATTTTTTGGCCCACAAAGCCTAAAATACCTTCTGTTGAGCCTTTTAAATAAAAGCATGCTGACTCCTGCTCTCCATGTCTCTAGGGATATGGTGAAGGGGAAGAATCTGTGAGAGCAAGATATTCACTACTTCAGGAGAGAGGACAGTTGCCCCTGAAGAAGGAGACAGGACTAGAACACTTGATGTTTGACTTAATACTGCCAATCCAGAAACAGAGTACAAATCTCTGATGTCTTTATTATCTTATTAGGTGACAATGGAATGCATTTCCTTTTTATTCTACTAAAATTTCCTGCTTTTGGAAAATTATTTCTCAGATTATTCAAAACAATTTTAATTTAAACTTCACTACGTCACATTCTTGTTATGTAGGTTTTCAATAGTAAAATTTAATACTTGTGGTTTTGAGAAAGGCAAAGGTAGCTACTATGGAGAAAATACTATTTTTTGAACTGCTAAATTAAGAATAACTTATTTAGGCTTACCCAGCATGAGGCTGAATAACAAGCCTATCATATTTTCAGAGGATGTCAAGTAAATAAAAGGAATACTGATAATTATTTTACTAATCATATATGGATGCCTGAAGAAATTAATCAATATTTATGGAATGGTTGATTGATTGCAGCATAATAAATAGTGTTTTGCTTATCCCAACACAATCTTTGTGAAGAAAATCAAATAAGTTGAATTTTATTCACACTTTTCAAAGCATCTATGTTTATAGATTATCATCATTAACAACAGAGCTTTTATAAGTGCATGGTTGATATAAAAATGCAAGTCTCGATCACTGAGAAAATCTAGCAGCAGTGTTTAAGTGGTATCAAAGGTCAACTGGAAGGACGCCCTGGGTGGCTCAGTGGTTGAGCATCTGCCTTTGGCTCCTGGGACTCCAGGATCAGGATCGAGTCCCACATCGGGCTCCCTGCATGGAGTCTGCTTCTCCCTCTGCCTATCTCTCTGCCTCTCTTTCTGTGTTCTCATGAATACATAAATAAAATCTTAAAAAAAAAAAAAAAGGCCAACTGGACAAATCAAAGAATTAGTAAGAGAAAACTCAAAGAAAGAAGGCACTTGTGAACAAAAGATATGAAAAATATATACAAACTCACAGTAATGAAAAAATTAAAATTAGGATTAATTTTTATCCATTAAGTGAGTAAAACTTTTAAGTTAACTTTTAAGTTTAATTTAAGGAAATGAGAGAAAAATCCTACTATATACAGTTGGTGGAGGAGAAGATTCATAACTTCTCTGAGAGGTAAGTTAGTAGTTACTGGCTGAAATCAAATTTTTCATGAAATATCACAGAACTTGAATCTTAAATGAGCTTTTAATTATAAAACAGTACAACATCTAATGCAACAGTGATTAATTATATATATTTCTCACTCTTCCTATCCATTTACACATCTCTGTATAGGTAAAGCTAAATCAGTAGGTTGCTAAAACCCTAAACCTAATATTAAGGAAAACTTTCTGTAAAAAGATCTAATATGACACACATCAGGTGCGCAATAAATTCTCACTACATGGATGAATAAAAGAGTGGGTGGATGGGTCTGTGGGTCGTTGAGTAACATATTGGCTCTAAGAGCAGTACTGAAGTAAATGACTGAATCTACAATGATTCTCTTTCTTTTCTTTCTTTTTTTTTTTTTAAGATTTTATTTATTGATTCATGAGAGAGAGAGAGAGAGAGAGAGGCAGAGACACAGGCAGAGGGAGAAGCAGGCTCCGTGCGGGGAGCCCGACGTGGGACTCGATCCCGGGTCTCCAGGATCTCACCCTGGGCCGAAGGCGGCGCCAAACCGCTGAGCCACCGGGGCTGCCCTCCCTTTCTTTTCATATTGTATTTCTTTTCAAAAATCACTTCAATTGGTTTATACTCTTTCCCCATTGGCCCACTTAGATATACTTCTCACCAGAAATATCATCTTCCAAAATGGAAGACGACATTGTATTAATAAACCTACTTTTCTATATTAAGTATGCTGACCAAAAGCATTTCCTGTTCCTGATGTTTTCTTTCCCAAATGCATGGTGACTTCTACTTTCAGATTCAATCCGAAGTAATAAAAATTTAAGAGAATATACAATTGCTAAATATTCACTTTTTATATTTCAAAATATGCTTTTTTAAAATTAAGAAATATAGCACATTTTAATTAAAAATATAAAGAGTAATAAAAGATAACTAGCAAAGATATTTGCTTTATTTTCCATTTATCAATTTTTTAATCTATATCTCTATTTAAATGCCAACTGGGGTCAAACATGACTTATGCACTCTGTCAATTATTATGCTCATAAAAGTGTATAAAAATGACTATTTTAAAAAAAAAGTTCTTTTTTTGGTAAAAAAATAAAAAGCACTATAAATTACGAGCATTTGCAATAATATCTTTGTATTAAATTGTTTCCAATCACTGCAAGAACCTTTGATTTCTGGGTTTGGCTGTGTTAAACTTCAACAAAGCAAACAACCGTCAAAGGAATGCTTAGAGGTTCTGCCAATTAACAAAAATATGTTGATTTTATATCCAAGTGATAATCACAGCAGAGGCTTGCTGAAATGTTCACCAACATCTGTGTTCTCTTTCTCCTGGGCATACAAACGGATTACATTTCTCTGCTCTTCTGTGTTTAGAAGATTGGGTCATATGATGGATTTCTGTCCAACAAAATGTGTGAGGGAGGATGTACATGACCTTTGGGTTTGCTACTCAAATAATCTTCCACACTCTCTCTTTTCCTTTGTCTGCTAACTGGAAGGAAGAGGATCCAGTGGAGGACTCAAATCAAGCCATATGATGGAAGAGGCCTGGATTATTAAATGTGGGCATGTACCCCATACCCTGACCATATGGACTACGGCATGGTTAAAAATTCACTTTTACTGAGTTATGGCAGGGAACCAACAACAGCCACAGTAATAGCTAATGTACTATCTCATTTAATGCTCCCAACACTCTGTCCTTAATTTTAATTCTAACCCTATTATAACCAAGAACAAACTCAGGCTTTGAGAAATTAGATTAATTGCCTTCAGGTTCTCACCAGATGTTACTTATGTCTGTACTCGTAAACATAACAGAGTATTGTTTCCTAAGGAGAAATGTGGAGGATAGGAAGAAGAAAAGAAGATATGCCTAGGGTTTGGAGTGTTTAGCACTGCAAAGAGCCAGCCTGCAAAAATGGTAGTTGCAGGGTAGTTGAAGCAGGAGATTTCAGGGTTTGGGTATGTATGGGAAAGAGAGTGCAAGTAGGAGGCTTTGGAATGGAGAATTACCTCTTGTGACCAGGTGGATGCTCGTTTTTTTGCATCTAAAGTTAAGTGATGTGACAATTAAGTCCGCCCTAAGCTTGTGCGGCAGTGGGAGAGGAGACAGCACGGCCTCCAACAAAGGGCTAGGAAGATGGGAAATGGATATGAACATGCTTCTCATTAACTGTGCCTGGACGCTGTTTTATGCCAATGTAAGAGTTGATTGCTATACAACTGCTCACAATGTCTTTTTCCAAACATCAATTCTCACAAAGTGATTCAACCAGTGCTTTTAAAATCTTTTAAAAGAAGATATTTTCTGGGAGCGTGTGAATAGTAAGAGCAATGAATAAAAGACAAAGAGGTTTCCCTGGGTATTATATTAGACTGATGAATCACTGACCTCTACCTCTGAAACCAATACTGTACTATATGTTAATTAATTTATTTAAATAAAATACAAAGAAAGGTAAAACACACACAGGAAAAAAAAAGACAAAGAGCTTTTAGGGTTATGAATAACACTGGACCAAACTCTCAAGTGCATCCAGTTCTAAGAAGTTATTTTAATCCGGTTCATTTGGAAAACATCAAAGCTAAAGGGTTCTTTTGGAAGGAATTTCTAGTGATGGAAAGATCCTGAAAAGTTCATCTCTATGTTCATGTGTAAAATAATAAACATCTCTAAAACTAAACATTCCGTAACATTTTAAATTTTCTATCAATTAGAGAGATGAATGAACATGATCTCTATATGTTTAAATGATTTACTCTACGACCCTGTAATTCCAGTGATCAAAATAGAAAAAATAAATATATCATCATGTTTCTCTAAAGATATTCTTTGAAGTATTGTTTCCACTTTTAGGGGTGTTATAGGGTTTAAATGATACAATACATATAAATAACTCAGGCTTTCAATAAATTAAAGATTTTTAAATACAAATTTGTAGAGTTTTCATTACAGTAAAAATAGGGAGATGATCAAATAATTTATAGTATAACCATACAACTGGATACTATGAAACCATTCAAAAGAATGAGTTGGATCTATATTACATATTGTCACTTCAAAAATCAAGTTACAAAAACTATTTATAATGTATTCCCATTCATAGTGCTTAATTTTGCATAAAAAATGTTTGGAACATATATTTTACTCCATATATTTTTGAGTATTTTGATTTCTTGCAGTAGGAGTTATATAAACAAAAGATAAATTTTAAAACTATACTGTTAAAACTTTTAAAAACCATAATGTTAGAACCGCCTTATTTGCAAGATGCTAAGCTCATCTTGCTGTTAACTAGGCATACCTAATTTTCCACACAGCCACTTGGGTTTTTCAAGGAATATTCATTCTGAGGCTTTATCTTCTGCAAGAAGGAGCACATCACAAAGAGCTGTATATTATATATCTGTCTTCCTAAACCAACATTAGTTATTTATAAGTCCTTATAGTTACTAGAAACTGCTCCTCAAAATATGGAAGATAAAATATCAACTTTGAATCTCTATATAGCGCAACATGGTTTTCAGAGGGACCAATACTTTCTCGAAAGACGTTCTAACTCACGACTTTTGAGGGCTGTTGTGCCAAGGATCTTATAAAATATTTTTATTATTTTCAAAGATGTTATTTATTTGACAGAGAAAGAGAGCACAAGCAGGTGGAGCAACAGGCAGAGGGAGAAGGAGAAGTAGGCTCCCCACTGTGGGGCTCCACCCCAAGATCCTGGGATCATGACTGGAGCCAAAGGCAGCCACTTAACCAACTGAGATACCCAAGCACTCAAAAATATTATTTTTAATAATATGAATAAAGCTTTTCAGAGTTGGTTGTAACATATTCACTACATTTTAAATTAGGAATCTGATTCTGTCATAATATAAATACATATTAAGATTAAAGAATGACTTAGATAAATTTATCCTAAGCATAATAACATTATTCATAATATCAAAAACTAGAAACACTACTAATGTCCAATAAGAAGGGATTAGTTAGATATTATGGCAAGTGAAACCATTAATTGACATATTAATATATAAAGAGTTGATGATATATCGCCTTAAGAAAATAGCAGGTGCTAAAATATATAGCATATAAAACCATTTATATATCTACATATATGCATATATATGTACATATGGGGAAAATACTCATTATCAAATAAACAAATTTGGAAAAATATACACATATCAAAAAATAAGTAATATGTCTCAATAGGGAGAATCTGTTTACTACTTAGGTGTATTTTCTACTGGTTGTTATCTAAAATATATAATTAATGTTTTATAAAAATCAAAAGTAATAAAAAATAAGCCTCAATATATCATGAATTCGTTATTTGGGAGGAAAAAAGCTTTTAAGAATGGTAAGAGATGGGACACCTGGCTGGCTCAGCAGTTAAGCGCTTGCCTTTGGCCCAGGGCATGATCCTGGAGTCCCAGGATTGAGTCCCACATCGGGCTCCCTGCATGGAGCCTGCTTCTCCCTCTGCCTATGTCTCTGCCTCTCTCTCTCTGTGTCTCTCATGAATAAATAAATAAAATCTTTTAAAAAATGGTAAGAGAAATATTAATTTGCTAACTTTAATCCTTACTATTGTCTTATCTGAGAATAAAAAGTTACAAACACACACATACATTTATGAACATGAGTTTGCATGTTTGTCTGAAATTTCACCTGGAAGACCTGTAAATGCGAAACAGATGCAAGATAGATGGAATATTTCAGCCATTCTCTTAAATAGAAATAACCTGCTATGATGTGTAAATATCTAATGCTTCCTGGGCAACACAAAGAAAGCCTAGAATAACAATATTAGGTTAGGAGTAAAAGAATTATAACAGAGATACAGAGAGCAAAAAAGATCATGTATCTCTCATTAGACCTTACTTACCACTTCTCTTGAACTTACCCATCCAAGTCACCTTGCCAAGATTACTATCTTTTTTGTTTTAAAGATTTTATTTATTTATTCGTGAGAAACACACACACACAGAGAGAGAGAGAGAGAGAAGCAGAGACGCAGGCAGAGGGAGAAGCAGGCTCCATGTAGGGAGCCTGATGTGGGACTCGATCCCGGGACTCCAGGATCACGCCCTGGGCTGAAGGCAGGCGCTAAACTGCTGAGCCACCCAGGGATCCCAAGATTATTATCTTTTTAAGGAAGCATTGTGTTAATTATCATCAGGCTGAAAAGAATCATTTCTACTAAGTGTACACTATAATCCAAGAATGATGCTATTTCTCTACATCTTTAACCATAATGGCCTATTGACCCTGATAAAGAAATTAAAGTGATATTTCCTGGATAAGAACACAAGCAAATCCCTTAATATATTATGTTAGTACTAAAGTGAAATGTCTAATCAATGAAAGAAACACTGAAGAACCAGCATGGGGGTAGAATCATTATATTAAACAGATATTGCCAATGCACTTGTTTCTCCCTCCAAAATTCCTTAGATGAATGTTCTTTTCTTCATTTACTAGAAAGCATTTCAGCTAAGCATTGCTGTTTTCACAGGAAATAGCAGTCCATTGTATTAATCATCACCATCCTCAAACCTGAAAGAGGATTGTCAGAACGTGGACACTCTCCCAACCCCTAACAAATATGTGACAAGTTAGGAACACTCTGGGAAAAACAAAAGACATGAGCTCTGAAATAAGCTGCCTCCCACTGTCTTTTATTAAAAACAAAACAAAACCTTAATTAATCACATATGAGATAAATTTTTAACAGTGGTGAATTTTGGCCATAAGTATTGACATAGTTAAAGACCCATTACTAGTAATAAATCAATGATTTGTCTTGTCTTAGAATAAAAAGTTATGCAAACATGTGCACATATAAATGTTAAGCACACACACACAGAGTATGTCTATGTAGATATATGAAACAAATCTAATATCTAGGTATTTTTAAAAGTTATTCTTATTATGATACAATATAAGGTGGCTAAAATAACATGAATAAAAATTCTATAATGCCAAAGAACCAAATCCTTATTTAAAAAAGAATTTAAGTATGTACTTCAATATTTTCCAAAACTATACATTTAATATTGCCTTATCTAGCCTTCATACACTTATTCCTCTGCTCATTTCCAATTTGGGGAAAAAAAAGAAAATTCATTAAAGCTATGGTGTAGAAATGGAAATTTCAAGACTTTTGATATATCAGTGCCATCATCCTATACTTACCTTTTTGTGGTGAAAAGAAGAAAATTATCACATGAAAAATTAGACAAACTTAACGCCCCCCCCATGACCCAAAAATATAATGATAAAATAAAGTTAGTAAATTTCTGAACAGTGACTAAATTAAAAAAAAAAAAAAAAAGAATTTCAGGGGCACCTGGGTGTCAGTTGAGCATCTGTCAGTTTTGGTTTTGATTCAGGTCAGCATCTCAGGGTCATGATCTTAGGGTCCTGAGATCCAGCCCCTCCATTCCCATCCCCTTCTTCAGGCTCTATGCTCAGTGGGGAGTCTACTTGAGATTCTCTCTCCCTCTCCCTCTGCCTCTCCCCACCTCCTTTCCTCCCTCCTCCCAAATCCTACACACATGTATTCTCTCTCTCTCCCTCTCTAAAATAAATGAATCTTAAAAATGTATACATTAAAAGGGATTTTTAAGTAAATTTATCATTTCTTTTATTGGTTCACCAACAAGGTTTTCGCCTTTCTTTCTTTTCTTTCCTCTTTCTTTCTTTCTTTCTTTCTTTCTTTCTTTCTTTCTTTCTTTCCTTCTATTTCCTTTCCATCTCTCTCTTCCTTCTTCCTTCTCTCTTTTGTTCTTTATTTTTCAACTTTTTAAATCTGAAATAGTGATAAATAGCTATTTTCTGACTCTTAAGTTTCATTTTTACTTCTTCATTAACTGTTAGGGAATAAAAGTAAATCAGTAAATCAGTAAAAAAAAAAAAAAAAAGCGAATCACTAATTAGATCTTTGAATCAGTCCACAGTTAAGGAAAACTAAGAGGAATGCACATTTAGGCTCTTTTCTGCCACTATAACAAAACACATTTGAGATCAACATTTCCTCATAACTGTTTAATTAATATCCTTAATTGAACAGAATTCAGTAAGAATTCTTAAAATACCTTATTAAATTGAGTCCTAACTTCATTAAAATACCAGAATTGCTATTGTCATCTACCAATCTTTCCTGTTTCTCATACTTTTTGTATTTTTTTCTCCCTTTATGATTTAATTCTTCTCAAAATGGCAGAACAAGTCTAAGTGACAGTCAAACTGGTAATAAGATAAGCCACACTGTGACATCTTATTATAAGAAGTGGGGTCAATCAGATATTAACTTATTTGACCCATTCTTATAGTGATGTGGGATTAGGGGATCAGTCTTATGCTTGAGTGCTTTATTGAATAGCTGGTCAGGAGACCTGCTCCAGATATCATGAAAAATTCTTCCCTGCAAGAGAGAAATGAATATGTTACACCATAACTTCAGCAATGCATTCTATTTTAGCCTCTGTGTTTCAAATTGCAAAATCCTTTGGCATTTTCCTTTTCATTTGTCACTTGGCTTTAGAAGGCAAGAGATTTCCTGAAGCACATTCCACTGCATGGTTGACAATATCAATTCTACATTAGATATGTTAGCAGGCAAAAAGAAAGAGAGAAGAAACCAAATTGGGTATAAATAATTAAATTTGTAAAAGGTCAGTGAACAAGTAGCAGGAAGAAGGAAGGCTGAGGAAGTTATGGGGCTTTGATGCTCAGCCATGGAGGTATTAAAATATGAATATTATCTGCTGACGACATAGCTCACAAAAAATAAACAAAAATAGCCTAACTCACCATTGAATATCCTGGAGCATGGTGATAACCAGGTGGTGACCAGTTAATTGTGTCGTAAACGGGAGGAAAAGTTAAGTGACACAAACCATGCATTCCATTCCAATACAGGAAACCAGTATTGGGACATCTAAACCATTCATATTTTAAAATAAAATCAATGTGGTATGTGGGTTATAACAGCTTTGACTCAAATTTTGCTGGAGCTAATTTGAAAATACTGTATTTGATTTTGCATAAACAAAAACTGAACATCAGAATCAAAACGTAAGGGAGAGGAAGAAAAGGAATAGATTTGAAAATGGGAAACTATTATTTTTCCCATTGCCAAAACCAATATAATTAGATAGCTCATACACGCGTGCATGCACACACGTATATGTGCACACATTCACCTAGTATTTTATTTCTACAGTGAAACTGAGCTACAGCCAGTAATCTACAACTGCTTATTTCACATCAACAACATGCTGTGGACCATCTTTCCAAGTTGTCCCATGGCCATTTCATTCTTTTTTTTTTTTTTTTTTAACCTCTAGTTGTCAGCATACTACTTCATTATACATTGTAATTTAAAAAAAAAATAAAAACCACTTTTTCATTGAGAGACATTTGAGTTGCAATACCAAGTTTTTATATTGCTAACAATGTTGCAGTGAATGTCTTCGTACAAATATATGTATGCACATATGGGACAGAGCCCTATATATAAGATTGTAGGGTCAGTAGGTTATGCAGGTTTTAACTTTTAATATACACTGCAAAATCACCCTCCAATAAGATTTGATGTCTGGAACATATCATATAAGATATTTTATTTTATTTCATTTAATTTTGTTTATTAATAGAACCCCTGCTTCATTCTGGAAAGGATTTGGGAAAGCTTAGAAGTTAGATTTATGAAGAGTAGAAAAAGATAGTTGCTTAGTTAGTGAGGCAGTGACATTTTTGTCATGTTACGTTATGAAAAAGCAATCTTGATGTTGACAGTTTTATGTTTTTATTATTTTATTATATAGGTGCTTATAGGTCCCCCTCCACACACACACTGTTTGGACATCCTATAGCACTATCCTCTTAAGGAAGTAAAACATACCATTTATTTCTCTGCCTCTAAAGGTTTTCCTGCTTAATTGCCCATGTGCAAATTAAAGCATATATTTTCACACACACCCAATTTACAGCTTAATAATGCATATAGTAAAAAATGATGAATTTTGACATTTGAAAGTTAATACAGATGTTCAAGACTCAGATATGCATAAAACTGAAAAAAAAAAAACCCAAACCTACTTCAATTGTATTGCAAAAGAATCCAAATACTTCATGCAAAATCAATTTGCAAATACTTAATTTGTAAAAAGCAATAGGATTAAAAAGCACAGCTCCTTGCTCAACATTCAGGACTCGCAGTAGAATGATCAGTAGGTGCTAATTCATGATGTACCTGAATAAAGTGAGAAAGAATACACCCTGATCCAGAAATCTAACATTATCTTGTAATAATCATTAACAATCCATAATAAACCAGGCTTATTTCTATAAACAGACCCAGTGAAGAACCTGAAGCGATCATGGTTTCTCTAGTCCTTCTTGCTCCATAAAATGCCACATTTATTTGTGGACTCTGTGTTGTTTTTGACTGAGGGTAAGAATTACTGAAGTGGTTTAAAAATCGAGCCGTCTTCCCTCATTATCCATGAAAGCTCTGCCAGCTGGTATGGTCAATAGCAAAAGCAAAATAATCCTAAATTTGCAGGATACTTCTACCACAAAACATTATACATTCTAAAACAGACTTCTGTGTGTGACTTCTGGATTATCTTTCACATTAGCCTACTTGAGTCTATGTTCTTTTTCACTGACTTAGATTACCAAGAGGAGAGTACATGGATGGAGTGCTTCGTCATCTGCCTAGTTTGAAACATTTGCAACAGGGACAAGGTGGTATCAAAATGACAAGAAATAAATGAAAAGCTGACTTCTGCTCTCTTAAAATATGGTGCTCTTTCTTTCCTTGGGTTCTTTGTTAGAGGGTTCTGATTCTGCCGGTGAGTTTCCAATTCTCTGTTCAAGAAGAGATATATGGCACATGGATCAAAGCTCTGGTTTTTAAAAAATATATTACACTCTGAAATAAAAAAGAACAGGCTACTTCTCAAAGTGATTCCTCTACTCATACATTTAGAAGACAGATTAGTGCTGAAAATAGGTATTGGAGGGCATTTAATGTGAGATGGAGTGAACTTTTATTCAACTTTGAATACATGTGAGGGGATAATAATCTCTGTGTATTTGCTTAATGTTAATGTACTTAGAAATCCAACAATCCAGTCACAGAACAGAGAGTAAACAAAAAGGATTTAACACTACAAGGAGCTTCAGAAGAGAGAGTCAAGCTGATTCAATATGTATCCCTGGGAATTTCAGCAGAATCTGCCACAAACACCACATACACACATATACCACACACCCCCACATATACATCACACATACACCACACACACAAACCACACATGCACACAAACACACATACACCACACACACACACACATACACATCACACATATATCACACACACACAAACCACACATGCACACAACCACACATATACTACATAAACACCACACACAAACACCATACACATACGATACACATATACACACACGCACCCCACACAACCACACATATATCACACACATGCAGACACACACACCACAAACTACACACACGTACACACACAGTGCCCTTTGCCAAGAGAGCATGGTACACTGTATAGTAAGGTATGTTACTGATTAGACTAGATAAAGCAACTAGCATCTTCATTTGTATATTAGAAGAAGACCATCACAGATTCATTTTATCATTTAAGGCATAAAGCACCCAGAGGTTTCATTCCATGCTCTAAAAGAGAAAAAAAAAAAACTGGCTTTTTGACAGGGAAGAAATCAGAAATAGAATTTTTTTATCATGAAAAAAAAGACTCTAGTTTCTAGAAAGAAATATTAAGAAAAAGAATCATTAAAAACATAAAGCTCAGGGTGTTAGAAGTACAGTCTTTGTATCCAAAGTTTTACTGCTTCTTAAAGTAATAAAACAGTAGAGTTGAATCTTAATTATTGACATATAGTTTATCTAATTCGGAAAATTTCTGTGATCAATCTTAAAATATATATAGGTTTCTATTTTGCCATTAATTAAGCTCTGGGTTATCTTTGAATTACTTGGCATGTATTCAAAACACATTGACCCAAATAGAATATAAGTCTATAAACTGCAAGACTGATTATAAATCATTTGTGCCTTTTTTTGTGACCCTGTTTTCCTCTGTTAATTTTTCTGGTCAAGTCAAAAACAGATCCTAACCAAAGGCTTCCGAATTGACATCTATGTATATATCTTTTCTGTCAGAATTTTCTTCTCAGTTAGTTTTACATCAACCATGAACAGCACTAAATCTTTTTGAAAAGAAGAGACACATAAAAAATTGTAGTCTTGGGGTATCTGGGTGGCTTAGTAGGTTAAGCATCTAATTTGTGATTTCCGCTCAGGTCATGATCTCAAGGTAGTGAGACTGAGCTGTTTGTAGGGCTCCATGCTGAGCACAAAGTCCACCTCAGATTCTCTCTCTCTCTCTCCCTCTGCCCCTCCCTCTGCTTATGCTCTCTCTCTCTAAAATAAATAAGGAAAATCTTTTAAGAATTTGTAGTCTTGCTTTTCTTTGAGAGCAGTGATAAAAAGACCAAGATTTCTCAAATCTAACATAACTTACATGTAACCTGGTGGCCCAGGGCAAATGAATTAACCAGGCATGGATTTCCTTATCTGTGATGATAGATTTGGCTTACTTGGTCCTTAATGATTCTTATATGCTTTTGTAAAAACAAAACAAAACAAAACAAAACAAAAAAACCAGAAGTAGTTTAGAAAAAAATGCAAATAAAGATAAAATAACTTACTGTTCACTCTTTCTGTGTAAAAATATTGCCAAATTAAATGTGATTCTACTTTTAATACTACTCATTTGATAATATTATAATAATTACCATTCTTGAAAATATACTATAGCAGCAACTGACTCTCAAACGACTTAAGAATACGTTCTTTATTCTTTACTGCAATTCTCTTTATTTTGAGATTGTCATATATATATGACAATTATGAACTACATTTTCTTGATCTATTCTAAGAAACACTATAGTCAATCAGTTTGCAAACTGTAAAGACTACATTAAGGTGATGGATGTTCCTATCAGTTTTAAGTTTCATCTCCAACACTCTTTTGCCCACAAACTTCCTCTCAATAGAAAACCTTCACATACTACCATGATGAGGAATAGGTGGAGGAAGGGTACTTTATACCAATTAAAGATAATATTTTATATTTATCCAGTACTTTTGAGTTTTCTAGTGAAGCACCTTCACAGCCTTTATCTGATTTCAATCTTAAAAACAAAATAAAACAAAAACAAAATAAAACAAAAACCCAAAAGTTGAGATTAAGAGCCAGGGTCTTTCAAGTATGATCTGTAGAACACAAATGAACCACTGTGGGTTCTCAAAATTCTTTGGGCACTGAGCTGCATTGCTGTTTTAATGTAAGATATGTTGAAGTGTGGTTTTTAATTTGGCTTTAAATAAATAATGTTATCCTTTAATAGTGTACTTTTTTGTTTATGCCATTTTTTCAATAGTAAGACTATAACATCCCATTTACTTATTTTGGTTATAGGTGAGGTGGAGGAAAAGGATTGAACAGGTGAGCAAATAATCAGGGAAATGTTAGGTGCATAGCTTTAGAGTTTTTTCCCCTGACAAAAGGGTCCCAGGGACTGGGAGAGCTTGACAAATCTTGTAATAGATTAAAATATTGTGATGTGGAAACTATGTTCCCCACATGTAATTTCTATAAAGTAATGTCAACTAGACATCATTAAAACACTTTTATTTTACAATATAACTTTACTTTTACTAAAAAGTAGGTATTGAAAATACACAAATTGTCCTGGCTCCTCAGAAAATAATATTGAAAAGTTTTAAGATTGTATTATTATATTACTTACTAATAAAAATATGGATTGTGATATACCTCTTGTCTATAACCCTTGAGATCTGATGATGTCATGCTATAGAGACTTTGTTTTCAAATAAATAGGAACAGTGATGAATACTGAACATTGAGATAAAATCCTGTGTAGAAAATATCTGATAAATTATTTAATTCTATTTTTGTAAAGATTTTATTTATTCATGAGAGACAGTGGGGGAGGGGGCACAGAGATTATATATTCTTGTAACGTTATTTGTCACTCTTTTTTTTTTGTTAAAGATTTTATTTATTTATTCATAGAGACAGAGAGAGAGAGAGGCAGAGACACAGACAGAGGGAGAAGCAGGCTCCATGCAGGGAGCCTGGGACTCAATCCAGGGTCTCCAGGATCATGCCCTGGGCTGCAGGTGGCGTTTATTTGTCACTCTTAAAGGGAAATAGATTGCTGTAGTTTGTTTTGTTTTGAATAAAAAAAATATTATATAAAGTGTTGGGGAAGAAAAGTTCCCCTTTTACTCTACTTGATTCTTTAGCTGGTCTAATAATCAAATCAAATAGGACAATTTAACAAAAGAAAAATGAATTAATTATGTACATGTGGGACCCTTGAGAATATGAAACTAAAGACAAGTCTGGCATTGAGGCTTCTATGTCATCCTGAGCTAAGGAATGAGGTAGTTGCCTGGGGCTTCAAAGGGGAATAGGGTAATTCACGAGACAGCAAAAGAGCAGATTGATGATTAGATGTTTGCCCTGCCATACAGGTAGGTCATTCAGCTAAAAGTTATCTCTGATAATAGCTCTCTCCTAAGCCAGGCCCCTTATCTAAGTTCTTTTATTTATTTATTATTTTAGTTTAGTTTTTAAAATATTTATTTATTTATTTGAGGGGGTGCAGAGGGAGAGGGAGAGGGAGAGAAAGAATCTCAAGCAGACTCCTCTTGGAGCATGGAGCCAAACTCAGGGGGCTGGATCTCACAACCCTGAGATCATGATCTGAGCCAAAATCAAGAGGCAGTTGCTTGCCTGACTGAGCCACCCAGGTAACCCCCTTATCTGGGTTCTTTTAGGTATTTAAGGGAGAAAAAAAGTTTTTCTTGAATCTGCTGGGTCTCGATTGCCTTCGGTTGAAAATAATCCACATGACAAAGCAGCATATTTGGGCATCATGTATTCTGCTCCCCCTCAAAAGTAAATTCCTTGAAAGGGAAGCCTCAACATAGTGTCTTTAACTGCTAAACCCTGATTCTGTCCCTTTCTTTCCGTTTCTTAACATTCCTAGGCTTAAAACATAACCAGATGAATGGGGAGGGAGAAAATGCTATAATGGCAAAAATATTATCCCTTCCTCCAAAACCATTCAGATCATCAGTTAACAGAGTTCAAAAGTATAAGGAGTGAATAAAACTGAAGATTTTTTCCTGCACTGCAGGGGATGAGCTCACATTGATTAATTTTTGAGAAGTTAAAACTCATTAGTATTCTCTGTGTTGGCTTTGATTCCTAGATGTCATTCAGTATACCTGGAGCATCTATTATGTGATGTGAGCAGAGGGAGCTGAAAGGGACATGCAGTGACTACAAATGTTGTTAAAAGTGTTCATGAGGAACACAGGCTGTGGGAAAAAAGGTATTAAACTATCCTGGCTAGCATTGTCCACGTATTTGGTGATATAAGTAGAGCTTTCGAGGGCTCACAGGTGTGGAGATGCTTTTCCACCTTCTCATAGAGGTCTAGTTATAAGCCGCAGACAGTAACAAAATTCCAGGGTCAGCTTTCTAACAGCTTTCATTTTGGTTTCCATCAATGTAAATTTCATATGTAAACGAGTGTAGCTCATTTTAATGAAGTGTATACTTTAAATGTATTAAAATGAATTATTCAAGGACACAGCAGGAAAGCAACAGATGTACCCATCTGAGGGGGGTCATGCTTAGTTTCACTTGATGAATGTTTGTTTTGTTGCTTTGAAAAATTAATGCAATGAAATATTTAAAATGAATAAGAAGGTTTTAAATTGACTTGAGAAAAAGAGTTCTTTCCTTTCGATTTTTTTTTTTTGATGTGCTGTTCGCATTAAGTAGGATAGTATTAACATAGTTTGTCTTGATGTGCTAGGAAAGTTGCAGGGAATATTTATTAAGTGTAGATGTATGAGTACCCAGTGTGCATTTGAAGACAAATTTTGAAATGTGGAAAATTCAAGCATATCATATCACTCAAATAACTCAAAAAAGTAAAAGTCTTGACAGTTTGAAAACTGGTTATCCAGGTGAGAAAGACAGAGGATTATAGGATATTTGAATGGCTTTGACCATCTGTGTTTGAAATTTCTTTGGTGATCTTCTAATCTTGGAACATAGTTTAGCATCAAGTCAACTCCATTTATAGACAGTTTAAAGGCAGTCATGATTATTTCCTTAATTGGGATTGGCTGCTCTCATTGGTAAATCAGTGGCATTTCTTAAAAAAAAAGCCTCAGAAATATTTGCGAAAGACTTAAAGAAGCTACAGGGAAAGATAATAACAGGGTCCTCAGCTTTAAGAATCATACCAACCAACGTGATTAGAAAAAGAAAAAGAAAAACAAAACACAACAAAACAAACACATCATTACAATTGATATCTTACAAAAACCTGTGCTTAACAAATTATCATTTTAAAGACCCAGATGATGAACTACTCAATTGCATAGAGTCACAAAGAATTCCACCGTTGTAACCATATTTGAATATTTGACAGCACTCGGTATAGCACAGACACCAGTTTGCATCTCTGTCTTTTGCTCAGCCTAATTGAAAATAAGCCAAGGTGAGGGTTCTATAAAACTAAGCCTTTTTAAGTTTCTCTTGATGGCTTAGTAAAAAGTATATCATGTAGGCAGCAAGCAAATGTTAGCATATTTCACATTTCAGGGAACTACTTCATGGTCTATGTCTGTATATCTTATGGAATTTTTGTTGCCAATGTGATGAGACAAAATTGATTTCTGGACAATCTCATTCATTCATTCATTCATTCATTCATTCATGAGAGACACAGAGAGAGAGAGGCAGAGACACAGGCAGAGGGAAAAGTAGGCTCTATGCAGCGGGACTTGATCCCAGGTCTCCAGGATCAGGCCCTGGGCTGAAGGCCCTAAACCGCTGAGCCACCCAGGTTCCATGATTTCTGGACAATCTTAATACCCCCCCATCCCTCCCTCTTTCCCTGTCTGCTTTCTTCCTCCCTCCATCCTCTCTCCTTCTCTTTCTTTTTTTCTTGTTATACCTCCAAATGAGATGTAAAATATAAAATCCTACTTAGATTCCTCATACACCTATGTGGACAAATAACCAGATTTTTCTGAAAATTTTCATTAGCAAATATTGCCTCTCTTCAGCAATAAACACCCTGTTTAACTTCTCTCTTTTTAGAAACAAATATTCTGCCTAAGACCTTGCAGAAGATTTAAGCAGTGTGAACTATTTAGCCCTGGAATATTATACTTTCTACTTTCTTCAGATTTTCAACAATTCATTTATGCAACCAGTCAAATTGGTTAGACAAAAAAAAACAAAACAAAACAAAACCAAATTGGTAGAGACAGAAAGTGGCACAATAGAAACATTTACTTTAGGGTCAAAAGACTGTACTTATATTTTAGCTATATGGGCTTAGCCAAGTCACCGTAACTTTTGTGGATTTTCTTCTATCAACAGTAAGGTGTTCAGGTAGTATTATACTAGATGATTGTGCCCTAGAGAATAAAATTGAAACTTTTTAATGTGCACACTTCATCACATCTGACCCCCATCTGGCTGTCCAATTTCCTTTTTTTTAAGATTTTATTTACTTATTCATGAGAGGTACAGAAAGAGGCAGAGGCATAGGCAGAGGGAGAGTCAGACTCCCTGTGGGGAGCCAGATGTAGAACTTGATCCCAGGACCCCGAGATCATGTCCTGAGCCAAAGGCAGATGCTCAACTGCGGATCCACCCAGGCATCCCCTGCCTCTCCAATTTCATCTCCAGTTTTCCCACCACAGATATTCAATGCTTCAGCCTTGTTAAAATTTCCCCCATTCACCGATCTCACATGCCATTTCATAATTTCATATTCCCTCCTAATAGAATCACCTTCTCCAACCTTTCCCCCTTCTTAAGCTAAAAAACTTTCATTTACCTTTTTATAGCCGATTATATGTGAAAACTTCCTAAGCTTTCCATAGTACATTGGTCATCTTTCTCTCTTTTATAATCATGGTCTATGTGTTTATATAAATTTCCCACTCCTGTGGAATTGACTAGTACAGGAACTGTGTTTATTCAAATGAAGCTGGTATATAGTAGGTGCTAAATGTAATTTATTTTCTATAGAACTCTATTAATTTCTGTTGAGTTAATTACTTGATGAAGCAGTGGATCAGCCAAATATCCTTTCCTGATCATAATGCATAGAATGCAGAATTATAATGAGCCTTCACAGGTCACCTCTGTCTCTGCTACCCCTCCTCCCTCCAAGTTTACAAAGGAGAAAGAAGAGTCCGAGAGATTTTAAGAAATGTGCCCAAAATTATATAACTTCCTAATGATGTATCATGGATCAGAATCCAACTCCATTACCATTTATCCATTAATTAGGCAAACATTGGTTAAGCTTACACTAGTTATAGAGTTTTAAGTTAGAGATTTAATAGCAAATAAAACTGTAAAGTTTTCTTGATCTCATAGAGCTGATGCTCTAGTGCAGAGAGATGGGAACTAATTAGTAACAACCAATTATATGATGACAATGGCATAAGAAAAAAAAATGATGCGCTATTTTATCTTGCCTGTCAAGTATGCAGTTAGCCAGAAAAATACAACAATATATTTTAAATGAGTGCTCAGCCTTAAGGTTTACAGAGATGGAGCATGCCTCTGATGTGCTTCCAAGATAGAGTATGAATTTCACGGGGATCCAAGCTCCCACCTTCTGTGAGAGCTCACATACTCATTTATCTTCTTTTCTCCCCTCCCAGGAAATCTTGGATTGTTGACAAGCACTTACAATCCCGGCAAAAGACAGAGAGAATTCTGTACCAGCAAATGCAATTTTGTTCACTACCCTTTTTCTGCCCTTTTCTCATCTCCACCAGACAATAGCTCATGATGGAAGAGGCGAGTAGAGAAATATTCTCTATGATAACACATGTGCAGCCTGGAGAATACGATGGGGTCCAATAATAACAAAAGTAAAAATGTCAACAAACGACCTGCAGCCTCAAATCAATAGCATTCATGAGTTGTGATTGGGAAACAGAATTATGCTGGCATAACATGTATGCTTTTTAAAGGAAGCCCTTTGAGAAAGAACATGAATTTAATAGATTTTTTTTTCTTCATCCCCTTTAGCAATGTTGTTTTGCTCATTATCACATGTGGGTGGCTGGATACCAGGCACATGGCCATGTGCACACAGACATAATGAATCTTCTAAACTAAAGGATTTCAGGGCAGTCAAAGAATCTCTTTAGGAAAAGGCAGTGGTCCCTAGGCTCATGATTCATTTGTGATCTCAAATTGTTAAAAAGTCCTGTGCCTGCGAATCCATTTGCATCAATGATTCAAGGTACAGATCATGTGGTTTTAAGATGCTCTTGCATGAGGCCCAGGGACAGCTGAGAGAAGTTACCTCAGTAGGAGCAGTCTATCAACAACAGCCAAGGCTCAATGCAATTCTATATTCACTAAGAACCAAAGAATGACCACACATCTTTGACCCAGCTTGTAAGTCACATTTGTCAAACTCATAGAACTCAATGAGCTCATGGTTCTCAACTGAAGAGTTCGACTCTTGGTTCGACTGAAGAGTTGACTCTCTTTTTTACAAGTTGGCCAAAGAGAGTTGGAGTTGACTGCATTTTTAGTGAGCCAAAATTATTTTTATGAGGTACTTAAAATAGAATACATTTCTAAGGTAAGATAAGGCATCATTATCCATCTTAAATGAGAGAAGTGCAGCTTGGAGAAATGAATGCCATATACAATGGCTTTTTTAAGAAACTGACAATGTGACATGCTCTTCTATTATTCAGTCACTAATTTCATAATTAATTCAACATATATTAAGTGAGCACCAATTTTATCCCAATAATCATTCAAATTATTAGTATACAGCTGTGGAAAAAAAAATTAAAAGAGTCTCGCCTACCCCCCTCCCCACCATCTCTCCCAGAAAACTAACATGCTAGGATAAATTAAGTAACTCATGGGGTTTATTTTTTTGCTTTTGCTCCCAGGAAGTTCCATTATAGTTCATTTCAGATCCTGATTCAAATATCATCTCCATGCTTTAAAAAAAAGCTTAATATCCCCCTTACTATTATGACTCTTTAATATGTTTTTCTTTACTGCCATTTATCCATATATTTTATCTATATTCTAAGTAAACTCAAATATATTTTTGTTAAATTTAGAAGTTGATGGAGTATAAGGATAATTTAATTAAAGGGCAAATGATCAAGGAGAAAAATGTATTTTTACTACCTCTTTTCCTATTTCATTTAGACAGACTGATTCTTTTTTTTAAATTTCTTTTATTGGAGTTCAATTTGCCAACATATAGGTGTTATGCTATAACATAACATCCTATCAAGTGCTCATCCCATCAAGTGCCCCCCTCAGTGCCTGTCACCCAGTCACCCCAACCCCCCGCCCACCTCCCTTTCCACCACCCCTAGTTTGTTTCCCAGAGTTAGGAGTCTCTCCTATTCTGTCTCCCTCTCTGATATTTCCCACTCATTTTCTCTCCTTTCTCCTTTATTCCCTTTCACTATTTTTTATATCCCCCAAATGAATGAGAACATATAATATTTGTCCTTCTCTGATTGACTTACTTCACTCAGCATAATACCCTCCAGTTCCTTCCACGTCGAAGCAAATGGTGGGTATATGTCGTTTCTAATGGCTGAGTAATATTCCATTGTATACATAGACCACATCTTCCTTATCCATTCATGGACACCGAGGCTCCTTCCACAGTTTGGCTATTGTGGACATTGCTGCTAGAAACATCGGGGTGCAGGTGTCCCGGCATTTCACTGCATCTGTATCTTTGGGGTAAATCCCCAGCAGTGCAATTGCTGGGTCGTAGGGCAGATCTATTTTTAACTCTTTGAGGAACCTCCACACAGTTTTCCAGAGTGGCTGCACCAGTTCACATTCCCACCAACAGTGCAAGAGGGTTCCCCTTTCTCCACATCCTCTCCAACATTTGTGGTTTCCTGCCTTGTTAATTTTCCCCTTCCTCACTGGTATGAGGTAGTATCTCATTGTGGTTTTGATTTGTATTTCCTTGATGGCCAGTGATACAGAGCATTTTCTCATGTGCTTGTTGGCCATGTCTATGTCTTCCTCTGTAGAGATTTCTGTTCATGAGCCAGACTGATTCTGATGTCAAATCTTAGCTGGTATCAAATCCTGACCTGGCCACTCATTATGTGTTTGGGATAAATGCTTCAGATTCTTTGAAATTCAGCTTTTAATCAGAAATGACAGAAATTAAGTTGCAGACTTTTGTGGGGACCAAATGTAATGTTCTACAAGCACTTCGGAAAGTGTTCGGCATAGTGTTTTATAGATGTTAGTTCTGTTTTCTTCCACCTTTCTCTATTATATTTTAGTGAGCAATAAAGGGGGATGGGAAACACACAATGATGTTCACATACAGCAAGCAAAAATGGGTTTCCTATCACAAGAACCCATTACAGCCTTTGAGCATGCTTAAGGTAATATATGAAAATAAAATAAACTTAAAATACATGGAGTCTCTACACCCACCATGTAAAGCAGTAGCTCACTTGTGCTTTTCCATAATCATGAGGGCACTATTTAATTGGTCTTAAACTGCGTACATTGCATTCATGTTGTATTCATTGACCATTTACCATGAGTTAGCAGCCATGAGCTTTACATGACTATAGCCCATTGAGTTCTCAGGAGAAACCTTTGGTGTAGTCATTATATTTCCATGAGGCAAAGAAGCTACTTTGCTCAGGGTCACACAGCTGGATGTGTGGTGGCACCACAGTCTGAATCTGTGGTTGAATGCCAGTATCCATTTTCTCAGTAACTAACTAGTACCACATAAAACCAAGGCAATATTATTGAGACTGTGTTTGTTCAAGCTCTTAGCAATATGTTGTCTGTTTGGGTTGGTTTCTGATTAAAGAAGAAGAAATACAATTACAGATGCAGTCATGTTCAAATTCATGCAGGCTTTCCTCAAAGCTAGAACCAGCCCTTCATTTGGAAATAAGCATAAACCTCCCACAGAGGTCTATTTTGTCCATTGTCAGAGAATCCTTGCATTAAGAGTCAATGACATTGAGGTGAGCACTTGACGGGATGAGCACTGGGTATTATTCTTTTTGTTGACAAATTGAACACAAATAAAAAATAAATTTATTAAAAAAAAGAGTCAATGACAGAGTTACAGACCAATAGCCACAAATGAGGTTCATTAAGGTTGCCAGAAACATTTTGGTAAAATGGATCCTGTTTCAGGTAAATGTTTAATATACATTTATTGACAGAACACACATAACTCTGGTCTTATCTCCCTAAGGATTGCTTGGGGGAGGGTATGTATTATTTATTTATTATTAGTTTTTAGAGAGTTCTTCTACACATGGCACTTTGTCATCCTTGGAGACTTGGAGACAACAAATTATTGAGAGGCCATGTGTGTTTTCCCTTGCATCACCCTTCATTCAATCAAAATAAGACAAAATAATTAGTTTCTTTAATCCTTTCATATATTCCCCCATCATTTAAAAATGAAAATGTTTTCTCCAGGTAATTCTTTTTTCAATTTTTTAAAAGAGCATTTTTAAGGGATTGAAGAAATAATTTGCCTTCCATGTGACAAGAGAAACTTTTCTCAGAGAAAAATTTGCAGGTAGCATGAAATTCCCTTGGAGAATGTCATATAGACAGAGGGTTCAAGTGAGTACCTGGCATCAGCACTGGGCTTAGCTGAGTGCCTACTGCAGACAAGAGACTCCAGAAAGCATTTGCTGGGCCAATGAGAGAAGTATATACATGCATGTGTCTAGAGAAAGGGGAAGAAAAAGTCAGTCCTCAAACATCAACTTTCAGGCTGGTATCTTCCTCCCTTATTTCTGATCTACGTGTATTGTAAAATCAGCAGAGCAATGAAGCCAATGCTGAAACATAGTCACTTTTATTAACTATATTCCCAACAAATGAGGCACTTTCATCTCTGCCAGGGAAGTAAAGTGCCTCCATCAAACCACAAAACAGAGGGGCAAACAAAAACTGTGAAGGAGGAGGTCTCTGAAGCTAACAGGCTCTTCTTTTTATTGCATCAAAGATGTGAGCTCCAAGCCTAAGTCTTATCAGGAGATTTAAGTTTTTCCTGAGTATTTGCTCTATGCAGGTATTTTACCAGTTCTTTCTATGATTCTTTTGTTTAATCTTCAGCAGGTGTCTCTACTGATACCCAATCAGAAATATACATGAGACTCTGTGGCTACTTTGAAAGCATTTTCCATTTTTCCCACCCTAATAGATGATAATAGCATCTATTTGCATCAATAATGTTCAGTGAAATCTGTAATATTACTTACCTCATTAATCAGAGTCACCTGAGATTCATTCAGAACACCTTCATTTCCCCAAAACCTAATATGTAATCTCTTCACCAGGTCCTGCCTCTTCTACCTCCAAAATGTAATTGTAAGTGTAATTAATAATATGTAAATATAATTTGGGATATGTCTGTATTCACTGCTCCCCAGGCCACCATTAGCTCTTTCCTGTGCACAGCAGCAGCCTCTGTGGTCACCCTGTTTCCACTCGTTTGTCTAGAATACAGTTACAACACACAAACCAGCACAATCTTTTAAAGATATATATTGTACTGTGTCACTCCCCTGCTTAAACTTCTCAGCACACTTAGAATCCAGTGCTAACCATTGACAAGGTCTTGAGGACCAATATCCCAATCCAGCCCTGGGACGTAGCCCTGCTCTCCCATTCCACCTGTGCCAGTGTATCATTGCCCTTCAACTGCTCAAACACCTCCCTCTCCTGCCTCAGGGATTTTGTACAAGACTTCGTTATACTTGTAATAACCCCTTCCACACTTCCACTCTTTGCTTGTCCATGTCCATTTCAGGTCTCAAATTAAATAGTCAACTCTAGAAAGCCTCTTTTGATAACTAAAATCAGGTCTGTATTACTATCTCTCATTGGTTCTGTTATTTTCTTTTATAGAATTATTTAAATGAATAATTATACATTTGGGGGCCATTTGATTATTGACTATCTCCCATCCAGATATTAACCTTTATGAGTTCAGGGACCATCACTTTTTTGTTTGACCACATGTTTCTAGGGCCCTGCACAGGATCTGATTAACAGGAGAGACTCAGTAAGTATTTACTGAGTAAAGGAATAAAGTCCAAGCATAGACAGAGTTTCACTCCAGTGATTTCCCTAAATACTATCTTCCTTTTTTTTTTTAAATTAAGTTGTCTTGACTACTTTAGAAAGTAATTAGGGCTGCTAAGAAGAATAGCTATCTCCCATTTCAAAAGTCTTAATGGCAGAATTTAGGATGTGTTGAAGCAAGGTGGAAGTAAATAAATAATAGTGACATCTTTTTGTGATGATGAGGAGTGCTTATTCAATAAATATGGCTCTTTATTAAGGGCTTTACATATATAACCTCATTTAACTTAATAATCCTATGAGGTAAGTGCTATTATTGTTCTCATTATATTGATGTGGAAACTGAGTCACAGAAAGGTTATGTTTGCCCAAAGTCATATGGTTGTAGGTAAGTAGAGGTGGGATTCTGATCGAGGCAGTCTGGTTCCAGAATTTAGTTCATGTTGCCTTTTTTTCCAGAACAGCCAAAAATATGTGCACATAATAGTAGAAGATAAGGCTAGAAAACTTGGTTAGTGTCAGGTACAAAGCAAAAGCACAGGACCCTGCATTTCAAATAAAAGACTTTATATGGAGTAGGAAGAACAGTCATATATGAATTCCTTTCCTAGAAACTGAAGCATAGTTTGGGTTAATTATTTTTTGATAACTGGAATTGATACCGAAAAAAATAAATGATAATCATGGACTGAAGCAGTGAGCCCAGGTTTGGATATTCAATCACTTTTTTCTTTAACCCTGTCTTTTTTAGGCTGAGAATACCAGAGGCACAAAAGAGAAGTCAGAGCATTTATGATAAACAGCTCTTTGGTTAAATGTAGAGCTCAGTGATATTTCTGGCCAATTGCATACATTTAATAAACTACAATAGGATTTAAGACATATCTGGAGATTAAGATTTGTCATTACCTTTAAAAAAAGAACATCTGGCTTTAGGGGAAAAAAATAAATGGGTAATGATTAAGTGTAGGCATAACCATCATATGCTAGTGCCAATTCAAGTGTCCTATTATGTGCCCAAGATATTGTGATACAAATGGAAAACGTATTGTCATATCTGTCACTGTTTTGCTAGTGGAAATCTTTACAGGGATACCCACAAATAAGCTTTTAGTGGGCACTACCACAATTTCTTCGGTGAAGAGGAGGTGCTGTCTTGGTTCCCCTAGCTGAACAGATGGAGTTTCAGATAAGAGTTGAGTTACAGCCACTTAATGATGGGTTCAACTGTGCAATCTCTAAGGTAAGAACATCTCTTAAGGATAAACAGTAAAATATATTCTTTATACACTGGGCCTACTCAAAGCCATCTTCTAAAATTGAATTTTCTAGGAGGAAAAAACAGAAAACAAAACAAAAGAACTGCTGAGAAGCTATTTAGATAATGATGTCACCTAGAGTACATGGCCATTTGTTCTTTTTATCATATGTTGTTGTTGTTGTTGTTTTTAATGGTATGTTGAAACTCCTAAGATGATAGATAAGAGGCTTTTAAGCATCATTCCAACATCTTTGGTCAGTCACTTTCATTTTGCAACATGGAAATTCTGTTAAAACAGCAATACATAAAAAATAAGATTGACTTCAAGGCTTTAAGATGAGCTCAATGAAGGAAATGGAAATGAAATTCTACTAGGGCATCATTTACATAACAGCTTTCTTTGAAAGAAATCAATGTTATTTACCTATTCACCCCACTTATGTATGAGAGGCTTTAAAAATAAATAAATAAATAAATAAATAAATAAATAAATAAATAAATAATAACTTCTAAACGCAGGATTTCTTACTAGATTTCACAATTGAGCTGGTACAGAGGAATAACGTTCATGTTATATCAGAGGCTGGAGTGTGAGGGTTTGCTCTGATTTCCTTGCATGTCTGCAACCTAAGACTCAGGGCATGGGAGGAGTCAAAGCAAAACAAACAGAAAGGGTCTGTAAAGGGCAAGGCTTCAGGGGATATGACCAAAAAGAATTCAAAGCTTTGAAAAGTAAATGGAAATCAAGTTTGTATTTCAAAGATCGTGCAATTTAGGAAATTTTACTCAATATCAAAGTAAAAATGTTTTACTATTTAGGCTATAAAATATCTCAGTATTTTCAACTTCAAAATCTCTGTAACTAACTCAAAAAGCGAGAAAATGGGGCAGGCATGAGAAAAGCAGTCCTTTTGAAAATTAAGTAATTCTACCAAATGCTTAATCTCTTCTTATAGAACACTTGGTAAATCACAATACCAGAGAAACAGTGGAGGAGAGACTGTCAAGCCTGGGTCATTTTGGAGAATCTCCTACATCTGTGTAGGCTCATTCCCAATGGCATACTTATGAGAGCTTTGATATTCAATGGAAAATCATCAAGGCAAGATTTTCTAACGACTATACAAGGAGCATGGGGGATTACTCATGAATACATCATGCTCTTTGGAAAGTCATAGAGCCAAAATCCACAAAACACATTAATACTTCCCATGTATGCTAAGGTAAACTATGTAATGGAGTCCTCATGATGGCCTACCATACTTTACAAAAGACTCTGCAAAATTAAGTAGTATAATGCATGTGTTTTCATTCTTTAAATATGAGCTTTAACCTTTATACCACAATTATGTTTTGTTTTGATACAATGCTTCAATTTTCATTTATGGCTATTCTTCAACCATTTTGTTTTCATAATGAATTTTTTAAATTGTACTTAAAATACTGGGCAAGAAATATTTTCTCTGTCAATGGAGAAGAGAGCTATTCATTTCAGTGAAACTGTGTTCACAAAGAAAATAGAAACTGATCTCAACATGGTTGGTTTTTCACCTGTAAATATTCAAATAGTTATAAGATCTTGTAATACCTTCTGCCTTTAAGATTTTGTGTTTGGAGAGATAGAAAATGGATAGGCTTGTTTACTGAGTGGAAGTGACTTAAGTCCTACTTTCTAAGGAAACAAGAAGCCATTCTGGAACATGTGACTATAATTTGAAGTGGGTGCCACATGATGTCACAATTTTCTTTTGATAACAAGCTCTCAAAGTTGGAAGTGTCCTCTTGAAAACAGATTTGTCTCATTTAAAACTCTAAGTTAACAAATCATAAGATGACTATATGTTTTTGAGGAGTAGGTAAAAAATAAATTCTAAAGTTAATGTGAAAAAATAGATGAGCAAAAACAAAACACACATACTTCCAGGTGTATTATTAACTATTAAAAAGAAGAGAAATGTCAGGGTGGTGGTGGGCATAGTGCTTCCATATTAAAATATCATATAAAATACTCATTATTAACGTTGTAGGTTAACAAATCATTTGACAGATAGATGAATGAAAACAATTGAAGTAGCAAGAAAATTTAAAAACATCACATGGTAATTTAGTAGATGAAAAATGTAGTATTTGAATTCAGTGAGAAAAAAATGTATTATTCAGTACACGATATTGGAACAGCTGCCTAACCATAAGGAAATAAAGAAAAATAAAGCTGGTTTCTCCATCTTACAATTTATGTTAGGATAAATTCTAGATGATTTCAAGATTAGAGTTTTAAAAGCTAGAAGAGAAAAAATTAATAACATTTTAATATTTTTCAGACTGAGCATTATTTCATAAAAACTATAAATATCTTTTTAAAAATCTTGATATGATGGGGCAGCTCAGTTGGTTAAGTGTCTGCCTTTGGCTTAGGTCATGATCCCCTCATTGGTCTTCCTGCTCAGCTGGAAGTCCACTTCTCCCTCTTCCCACTGTTCATGCTCTCTCTTTTTCTCTCAAATAAATAAATAAAATCTTTAAAAAAATCCTTTAAAAAACCCTGATATGCCAAAAAAAACCCCACCATGAATGAAAGCAAAATATAAGTGACCCATAAACATCAATTTTCTTTAAAACAATAAAGTACGGACAAAGTAATAAGAAAAAGGCCATTAGTTCAGTTAAAAAATGGGCAAATGATATGACCAGAGTTTAAAAAGAGGGAATACCAAACTTCTAAAGACAGGAAGACATGTTCAACTTTAGTTCACATTTCTCCTATTGTTTTTACAATAGGTAAATATGGTAAATCTTCACCTGTTATATTAGCTAGGAAAAAGATTCACTGCCATTGTATTGGCCAAAGTATCAGGAGATGATTTGTTATACTAGGTAGCATAAGAAATATACTGGTATGTGCGTTACCAGTTTGGCAAAACCTACCAAAATTCAATAAGCAAGCATGCATTATTTTACCTAACAAGTCCACTTGACATATTTTTCCTATAGATATGTCTACATGTATGTGAAAATAAACACAAACATCAATTTTCATTTTTATGCTATTTGTAATAGAAAAAGATTGGAAACAACATAAATATCTATAAGAAAGGAACTTAGACCATTTTTATAAATGGTATTCAACATATATAAAATAGAATACTATAGAGCCATCAAAAATATTAAGACAGCTTTCCTTGGACTGTTAAGAATGAACTCCAAGGTATATTGTTAAGTCAAAAAAGTCAAGGTTTAGAAGAGAGTGTAGATTTGCCACCGGTGGAGTAAAAACATAAATGTATGTTTGGGATTTAGGGACTGCCTCTGGAAACACAGGAAATACAATGTACATTCTTCTAGGGAGGAAACTAAGATGGCTATACTACAGAAAAAGGAGAGAACTACTTTTTACCATGAAGCTTCTGCATTTTGTAACTATTTGCATATTACCCACTCAAAATAGAATATAAATCAACTGTGTACATTAGAAGAAAAATTTGTCACAATTAAGTTATAAATTTCTCAGGAAAATAAGTGACTTGATATTTTAAAATATAGCTATGTACAAGACAGCAAGCAAGTCAAGGATCAGATGATGATCACTTGAAGTATTAGATTCAGGATCCACTCCCAATTAGTGGCACCAACATTTTAAAAAAAGACACTGATTTGGCATTAGAAATAGATACTTTGTTATACCCCATTTTCAGAAACTCATCACAACCCAAATATCCTTCAACTGGAGAATAAACAAAATAAGGTACAATTCGATGAAATACTACTCAGCAACAAATAATAAGGACCTAATGATACAATCAACATGTATGCATTTTAAATGCCCTATGCTCAGTATAGGAAGTCAGATTCTGGAGACTATACACTGTATGATTCCATTTGGGGCACATTCACAAAACGTAAAATTATAGGAAAAGAAAGCAGAGTTGTGGTTTCCAATGATGAAAGGTAGATGGAAGGATTTCACAGCAAAGGGGCAGCACAAGGAAGTTTTAGGAACTATTCTAGATCTTGATAGAGTACCTAAGAATACAGCATTTACATTTTGTAGAAAGGTGGCAAAATAATTTTAAAGTAGATCTGGAAAACAAAAAAAAAAGCAATAGATACAAATAAAATAATAATAATTTGAAAGTAGTATCTAGAGTAGGGACTAGTTCTGCGAGATAATATATTTATAATGACTGGATAAATGTATTCATATGACTCTTCTGTAAAGCAAGTACTCATATCACAGGTAACTAAATTAGTATAGAAAAAAGGTGATATTAAGTAGCGTGAAAGAAATGAAGTAATTCTTAAAGGCTTTTGAGATATCTGATTAAATAATCAATTTAGGTACTTATTTGATATCAAATAATGGTAATGAGTTAAATGTAGGGAAAAAGTAAAAGATACATTAGTGAATATTAATGAAATCTCTTAGATATAAAGATATTTTTATTTTTTTAAAATATTTTATTTATTTATTTATGAGAGAGAAAGCACAAGCAGGGGGAGAGGCAGAGGGAGAGGAAGAAGCAGAATCTCCACTGAGTGGGGAGCCTGATGTAGGCTTGATCCCAGGACCCAGAGATCACGACCTGAGGTGAAAGCTGATGGTTAACTGACTGAGCCACCCAGGTGCCCTAACGATATTTTTAAAGGGCACAATGGAAAAGATTATTCCATAAAAAATAAACTATCATTTTTAAAAATGGAAGTAAAAGTTAAACAGTAAAGTAGGAAAAAACTTGTGGGAGAAATGTTATACATGAATGCTTACTATCCTTAATATGGAAAGCATTTCGTTACAACAATAGGATTACGTCACATTCATTTTTTTTTTTTAATCTAACTGGATAGAACTTACCCCAAGTAGTTTAAAATCACACCCAACCAGACTAAACCAGCTTCATCTACTTCTATTCAATTCCAAGGGCTCACTGAGATCTGGTCTGGTAGCTCCACCTGATTTTAACCACTATAACTTAGCTCTGATTGATTTAAATGCAAGTATATTGGTCAAAATCTCCATAAGCATCCACTTGGTTCTGCTTTGGAGCAAATCTTTCATTCTTATCTTTTTATCTCAGTAAAGCTGGCACTCCTCTGGAATATTTCTTGATTCCTCTCCTCTGGGTGACATTGATTACCCCCTCATTTTACCGTCTGTCCCTGGTCTCTTTATGACACGTCTTCTACTGTGCATTTATCCCTGAAAACATATTTCTATGTTTACACTCAATTTAAAAATGTTTCCTTAATGAATGAAGGAAAAAAAAATCAAATGTCTACTAGTGTATTGAATTGCTACAAGGTAAAGTAGGGTCTAAAGTATATAATCCTTTTTGTGCCTTCAATCATTGAACTATATGGATTTTCTACCATGTCATTAAGATTTGGGATTTTTTAGCCTTAATCTAGGGTTGCTGGAATTGTTTTCACCCCAGTAGATACTACTTTCTTTCATGACTGAGATTTGCAGCCCCTTGGTAACCACAGGAGGAACTCTATCCAGTCCTTTGAATTAGGTACCTATGATAATTGTGTTTGTAAGTAGTACTTTTTGGCCTAAAAAACAGTAGTGATAGCAACACATTTTCTCTCCAGTATCTCAGGAATGCAAGGAATAAAAACACGATCAAATTCCACTTAGTTTCCATGGCTCCTTTGGTCCATCCAATGAAAAGATTATCACATAGAAGGCGGGGAAATGAGTCTGTAATTCTTCTCATTGAGGATTTTCAGTAATGTGCCTTTTCTTCTGGACCTAGCTCTTAAAATTTATATACAACAGAAAAAAAAATTCTACAACTTAGTTTTGGAAGAAAGATTGCTTCTCTAAAGGAAGTTTCTATAAATAGGTTACTTTTGCTTTATGACAAAAGAATTGCTTATCAAACACTAATATAAAAAAACAAGTGCATGGTTTGCTGATGATAGCCACATATTTCCACTCTTGTAAAAACTAGAATAAGTAGTAAAGTAAGTAACTGAATCTTAAGGAAGAAGGCTTTGAATAGACTAAAGAAATGAAACATTCAACCCAGTGCAGAATATCAACACTCATTCTATTTTGCAAATAAGGAAGAAACTTGCTCCTTCAAGTTTGGGAATGGAGGGAAAAATATGCATGGGGAAGAGCTACTGGATTTCTTGCTGGTCTTTTCTACTATAGTATTACCCCCTCCATCTAAGAAAACTAGAAAAGACATGATTTAGTATAACTAAATAAGTAAACAAGTGTAACCTAAATAAAAAGCCATTACTTACTAGAAACATTCCAAGAGCTCTATACAGTGTAATTTATTTAACCCACAGCCATCTCATAGCAATAGTACAGAAAGGAACTATACTTATTTCCATTTTACTAATGAGGAAATTGAGCCACAGAAGAGTTAAGTAATTCACTCAGGGTCAAACATCTAGTAACTGGCAGAACTAAATGCTGGGAGCAGCCCACTTACTATGTCTGAGTCTGAGCAACTTAACTGAATTCCCTAAGTCTCAGCCTCCTTATCTGTAAAATGGAGCAGCGGTTTCCCTTTGAGGATAAAATAGAAAAATACATAATATGCTAAGCACCATGTTTGGCATATAATAATATCCTTTTTCTCCCCACACTAAAAAATATTCATTGATAAAATGTGCAGACAGGGGAGCAAAGACACTTTTCTGGCTGTAACTCTATCTTTTGTTCCCTCCCGCTTTATAGAGATATATTTGACATATAATGTTGTGGAAGTTTAAGGTATACAAAGTGTTGATTTGATACACATATTGCAAATCTGATACATGTTTATTGCAAAATGATTACCACCATAGCATTAGCCAACACCTCTTCTAACTGTATCTTTTAGGAGATTTTGGTGTCAAAAAGTGAAATTGAAATAATCACATATAAAGAATAAGAAGAGATATATTCTACAGTCAGACAAAAAGCAGAAAGACAAATATGCAGAAACTGGCAATGCTTAAATTCTGAAGTTAAAACAGGAAACTCAAAGACAGAATTATCTTCTCTGCAAAAGCCAAAATAGGGTAAAATAATTCTACAGAATCCAGGATGAATACTCTTCTGTGCCAAATCTGACTAAGGCAGCAAGAGATTAACAATATAAACGAAACAGCTTGATGAAAATTTTCTGAACGGATGGATGACAAAGGTCAAGGGAAGAAGCTCTTGGTGCTATTGATAAAGGACCTCATTAAGCCTTCAGGGAAAACAGGCATAAATATTTATTCAAAAGACAATTCAAATCAATATAAAAGTTAATGAATCCATTCTGTTGATGGCATGGGCACCCAGCCTCTAGCAGGAAGTTTTAGAAAAAGAGAAACTTTTAAAAAACCAGAACTGATTTCACAAATGATTTTACTTTTTCTTAAAGATTTTTTTTTTTTTGAGAGGGAGAGAGAGAGAGCACAAGCAAGGAGAGCAGCAGAGGGAGAGGGAGAAGCAGGATCCCCACCAAGCAGGGAGTCCAATGTAGGACTGGATCCCAGGATCCAGGAATCAGGACCTGAGGTGAAGGCAGATGCTTAACCAACTGAGCCACCCAGGCGCCCCTCTGAAATGATTTCAATTAGAAAAAAAAAGGCTAATTGCTAGCTGTAGAGTTCATTGTAACAACCAACAAGATGCTTGGTGTTCCAACACATTTATTTTATATTCTGTTTGTTTCTTTTAATTACTATAGGTGATTACTATTTTTTTGTTTTGTTTTTAATTCTAGAGAAGGGGCAACGGAAAATAATAGGTAGAATGGAAAGAGAATTTAATCTTTATGAGAAAGAAGAGGATTTTTGTGCTTTTGAACACTATCTTCCATCCCAAAAAAGCTTTTGAGATTTAAATATTTTAAAATTTACAGAGAGGAAGATATTAAAAAATATTTCTATGATGGAATCATCGTAGTTGACAGTTTCTGCGTTCACTTTATAAGCATTTACTAATCGAATGCCTTATTAAGAGAGAATTAGGACAGTATTAAAAAATCACACTGGAATAATGAGATCAACTTTTTTTAAAATTCCATTCAGTGTGTCTATATAAAGCATCTCCTATGTTCAAATGCCAGGCATTAGAAGAGACACAGGGATAAAAAAAAGCATAATTCTGCCATCCAGTGGGATAAGGTAAGTATACAGCAATTGCCATAAGAGACTACATATCACAAATGGACACCCACTGTAGGAGAAAACAATTTAATATGATGCCCTGGGAGTTAAGAGCAGGGGCAGGAGGGGTAAGGGGAATAGAAATCAGGAAAAGCTGCATAAAAATGTATTTACTTTTTAGCAGGATTTCTTTGGGAAAAGAGGAAATTCTGGGGTCTGTGAACTGGAGGTATAAAGGTAAACCAAAAAATAATTGTAAGAGGTTTGTGATTATACATATTTTTACAGCTGTTTTACCTAAAGACCCTCTGCATCAACATGGCTGTCTTGGTCCTACTAGCAGTGTGACAGGTGTTTATGAACCTGGGTGTCACGAGAACAAATTTTAGGTAAATATTTATCTGTTGCTATACTATACTCTTTCCAATCATCCCAAAAAACTGTTGAGCTCCAACCTGGATATTTTTAGTTAGTTGAACACCATTCAAGATCAAAACATGGCAGCTGTCAGCAAATGGTTTGAGACTGGAGGGTGGTATTCACCTAGTAAAAACAGAGGTTTACCTTATATGGTGCATGTACCAGATAATGCCCATAGATGATTGTAGTTCATAGACTTCTACAGTTAAATTCTATTTCCAGCCTAGAGGGTAGATGTTGATGAATTAATTCTCATGATGCTAAGAGATGCTACTAATAGTGGTGATATCTACCACTTCCCACCAGAACTCCTGTAAAGCTGTACAAAAGTTAATTCTGGTAACACTTTTGTAAAGGAGGCACTACCAAACATCAAATGGAAACATTAGGTTCCATGAGGAACCTGACAAAAGGCTAAATAACTTGCCCAAGTTCAACAGGCTAAGAGACAGAGCCAAACTCAAACCAAGATCTATCTTCCTCCAAAGGAGAAGATGGTATTCTCAATGGTATGTTCTCTCACCAGTTAAATTCAAAGGGAAGAGAGTATCCCAGGCATGAGGCTCTCATAGAAAGCATAGCATTAGCTGGATGGATGTTGCTCTTTAACATTGTATAGATGCAGCAAAGATGTAAAAACACTTTGCTTGAGATGAGAGAAATGAAGAGGTTGTCAAGGGATGTAAACAAATATTAAGCTATGTCTTTCAAAACAAATTAGAGGAGAAATTTTATCTTAATTTTTTTCATCTACTACATGGATATCAAGGATGACTAGACAATACTGTTCTTTTCTTTCCTTTTTCTTTCTTAAGAGATTTTTTTATTATTTAATTCAGAGAGAGAGAGAGAGCGCAAGCAGGGGTAGAGGGAGAAGCAGACTCCCCATTGAACAGAGACAGATGCTGGGCTTGACCCCATGACCACAGGAGCATGACCTGAGCAGAAGGCAGATGATAACTGACTGAGCTACTCAGGCATCCCTAGAGAATGCTTTTCCAAGATCTTTCATATTAGGTTAAGAGAGGGAATAAGCTTAAAGAAATTATGATTTTTGGACTGCACAATTGGAGACTTTACCATTTCTGAAAAAAAAATTAAAGATTTCCTGTGAACACTAATCATACACAGTGTTGAATTAGTTACATGTTAGTATTTGCAATATCATAATAACTCTTATTATATTAGTATTATTATTTACTGCACCTAGCAAACCTGGAAGCCTCTATTTGAGATGCATCCCACATGGTGATTAGAACTCTATGGTGCAGTCCAGCTCTATGATGAGTGCTAGGAAATTAGCAGTGACCAAATAAGTGACACAGAATAGCTCTTATTTTTTATTTTTATTTTTTTCTTAGGAAGAGCACATACATGTTGAGCAGGATGGGGAGGGGCAAAGGGAGAGAGAGAGATAAAATCTTAATTAAGCATGCTCCATGCCCAGTGCTAAGACCATGTGAGGCTCGATCTCATGACCTTGAAATCATGACTGGAGCTGAAATCAAGAGTGTGGCATTTAACCAATTGAGTCACCCATGTGCCCCGAGAATAGCTCTTGTTTTAAATTTATTTTTTATTTAAAAAAATTATCTAAATTCAATTTGCCAACATATTGTATAACACCTAGTGCTCATATCATCATGTGCCCCATAATAGCTCTTATAAGAGCTCTCATGTCATATATGTATTTAGCCCTGTGGCTTATAGATATTTCTAAATTCTGGAAGATTCACATTCCACTCATAAATTACAGTCCCATTCCCACAACCTTGGCATAATACACATGCTGTGTATATACATAGTTCCAATAAAACATTCACATATTCTGTCAAACTATATTCTACATAGTATTTGCTAACAGAATGAAAATGGAAATGTTCAGGAGAATAACCACTGTTTCTGTATTTGAAAAAACAAAACATTCACTAGAGTTTAAGGTAACTGCATGCCTGTGTTCAAAAAACAGTGTAACTAGTATATAGTAATTTATTTTTTAATTCCTCCACTTAAAGTAACTTTCTAGAACACATTTAGCTTTTCAAAATAAGATCAGAAAGATGAGAGGATATTTTAAACTTCATTTTTATCCTAGCTATCTTCCTTAATTCTTCTAGTCCTGAGAAAATAAAAGGGCTTGATTCTGAAATTCTGCTCTACATCAGTGGCATTCAAAGTTCTTGTGTTGGTTTGCTTGTCTGTTTTTAACTCAGAAACTCTTCACACTTTTAAAAACTATTGAAGACCCCATAGAGCTCCTGTTCACACAGGTTATATCTATTGATATTTACCATTTTAAAAACTTATTTTAAAAATGCAATAATAAATGTATCATATGATAACTGACACACTCTTATTGAAAAAAATTCAAAAACAAAATTAAGAAAGACGTGAATGGCCTTGTTTCATATTTTGCAAATTTTTGTAATTTCAGGTTTAATAAAAGACAGCTGGACTTTCATATTTGCTTCTGTATTCAATCTGCTGCCATATCACACATCATGTAGCTTCTGGGAAACTCTACATTTATGAGAGAATTAGAGTGAAAAAGGCAAATACTGTGTCAGGATAATGAAAATATTTTGATCTTGTAGACCACTGGAAAGGATCTCAGGAACCCTGTAGGTCTCTGGACCACAATTTGGTTCAAACCAACCATGCCATCTTAAAGTGATTGCACATAAAATAGGTTAGTGTCAATGTTTGGCTTTAATGTTTTTATATTTTAAGAACTATTGTATTAAGCCCCCACTATCTTATACATTGGTACAATTTTGATTCTTTTGAATGGACCTTTATCAAGACATTATGATTAGTGAAATCATGCTAACAACCAGTGGTCCACTCACTCACAGGACCTCTGACTGCAATTCTATCTACCCTTGCAAGTGTCTTATCCAAACTGCCAAACTGTCTATGCTTTTTCCAAAGAAGCCTGTTACTTATCAATAACTGTTTCCTTACTTATAGTGTGTTTAGTGTGCCTATCTTCCAGAAAGTCAGGGAAGCTTTGGTAGTTAGGTCATATTCTGGTGTTCTCATCAGGAGCAAAGGAACTGGGGTATAGATACTCCAACACCAGTTGGGCATTGCTTAAAGGCTGCCTATCCAGGAAGATGTAACTTCCTAGGCACTTCTGACTCTCACTGCACATAGTCAAACAGGCTCCCACAATCAGAAGGCACTCCACCAAGAATAAGAGTGGGGTGCTGGTAAAAGGACATTTGGCAAGCACCCTGGGAGTGCTAACACCTGCTCTAACAACAAACAGATAGAAATCAACTTAAATTGTTGACACTATTTACTTTAGGTTATTTCGGTGACTCAATTAGTACAATTGTTTAATAAAATTTCTAGCCCCAAATAAGTCCCACTCTCAGTTTAAGAGGAAAAGATTGTTTTCACATTTACAGCTTCCTCATCTTGCTACAGGTTTGCAATACACCTTTGGCTGAGAAATACATTTTTGTAAATTCCCTGAAGTTTTTTTTAGTGGTTTAAATAATGAGTATTATCTATATATCTTTGTTAATCCACAATAAGAATCCAGTTATTCTCTAGATTTTTCCTTGCATCTCAATGGGACTCAACCATTAACAGCTTCAGGATCTTTATTTTGGGGGGCAATCAGTTGGAGTAGGAACATCATCTATGTTTTAGATGTAATCATCTAAAATTTACAACGTTTTAGATACAGTCATCTATACTTATAGCCGATATCAGCTATATAACCTCTATGATCTCTTCTAAGCCATAATAGTCTTTCAATAACAGGATCTTTTGAAAGCAAGTATTAAGGTAAGACCTAAGAGATACACACTTGCATGAATTTAGATTTACAATTGGTATATTTTTCTGGCATAGTTTATGGAACCAGATGGTTTGAATTAATATTTGATTTCTTTGGGTCAAAAGTAATGTGCTCTGAGATCTATGCACCCACCCCCAAAGCCTCTCTTTTAAGATGTCCAACAGTCTTCTATTTTATTAGAAGACTTCCCAATTTCTTTGTACCTTATCAGAAGGTATGAAGAAACTGCGAAGTCAAAATAATTAATAAGATCGTTTCTTTTCCTGTTTAACATACAAGCAGCCCAAATGATACATAGAAGATTAAAAATAGGAGAACCTAAGTCCTCCAGAGGCTGTTTAGTGATGTAATTTAGAAACAGTGTGGATGATATTCAGTTTTAAAAAGTTCTGTATTCACGTAGTAGTTTTCTGTTGTTGCTAACAAATGAACAAAAAACTTAGGGGCATTTAAAAAAAAAACACAAATTGACTATCTTACAGTTTTGTAGGTCAGAAGTACTACACAGATCCCACTGGGCTAAAATCATGATGTCAACAGGGCTGAGATCCTTTACAGAAACCTTAGGGGAGAATCTAATTCTTAGGAAGGAATTAGGGAGCTTAGGGGAGAACAGCTTCCAGGGGCTGCCCATATTCCTCCATTTTCAAGGCCAGCAATAGTGGGCCAAGTTCTTTATATATATATATACACTTAAGATTTTTTTTACTTATTCACGAGAGACACACAGAGCAAGGCAGAGACATAGGCAGAGGGAAAAGCAGGGTCCCTGCAAGGACCCTGATAGGGGACTCAATCCCAGGACCCCAGGATCAGGACCTGAACCAAAGGCAAACGCTCAACCACTACACCACCCCCCAGGCAACCTTCTCTTATTGTATTGCTTCTGATCTCTTCTCCTGCCCTTGCTTCCACGTTTTTTAAAAGATTTTATTTATTTATTTGAGAGAGAGAGAGAGAGAGAGAGAGAGAGAGAGAACATGCACAAACGGGGGGGGGGGGTGCGCAGAGGGAGAAGCATATTCCCCCCTGAGAAGGAAGCCCAGTGTAGGGCTCCATCCCAGGATCCTGGGATCAGAACCTGAGCACAAGGCAGACATTTAACTAACTGAGCTACGAAGGCACCCTACTCACTTCAACTTTTAAGGACCCTTGTGATTATATGGGGCCCTCCTAGATAATCCAGAATAATTTCCCTGCTTTATGGTCAGTTTATCAGCAAACTTAATTCCAAATGCATCCTTAATTCTTTTTTGCCACAGAATCTAACATAGTAACAGATAATGGGAAATAAACAGAGATATTTGGGAGAGGGAACATTATTCTGTCTCCCACAAGCAGTTATTTACTTATTTAACAAATAATTATTAGTGGTCTTCTGTGATCGGCATTGGTTAGACGCTTGAAACATCAATAGCAAGATGCAATCCTTGCACTGAAAGAGTTTATAGGTTAATTGTTTAAGGGTAAAGGGAAAGATAAACATCAAAGTCCTTTCCTAAAAATATCTATAATCTAATGGGATGAATGTACCTTTGAAATATATAAAGTCTAAAAAAAGATCATAAGCATACCAAGTTCCTATGAAGGATTTTTTTTCTGTACTGAAAAATAACTAAAACAATAATAAATGAATTAATTCATCATTCACAGGCTTAAAAAGGTAAGAAATCAGAGGAAACAGTTATAAGATAAACAAATGATGGCTGGTTTAGAGCTTGCCTAATGAGTGTTTTCATTTACATTCCTCTTAAAATATTTTCTTAAATTTTCCAGACTATTCATTCTAAAAATTAGAACATAAATAATGAGTTATGCGCATGGTAGGCTTCTTAGTGGTTACTGGAACAGAGAGGCAAGCATTTGATTCAGGATACCATCCATTTATCCAAAATTTGGTTAAAACGCTTTTTTAAAATCAATCCTATTAAATGAGATTCTAGATTTAGAAATGCACTTAATTATTCAGCACTTGGTTTCTATGGCTTGTGTCTTAATTGGCCTTAGGCCACTCAACCCTTTTTGCTGGCTAATAGAACTCATTTGGACAGACACTAAATGGCTTAACTACTCATTAGTGGTGCTGACAGAAGGCAAAGCCCAACATCATATTAGAAATAAAATTAAGGTTTTATAATTTATTTTGTAAGTTTTTACTGTGAAATCTTCAATGCAGAAATTTCTGAAGACCTGAATGGATTATTTTAGATAGATGGAGATGATTTGTGATTTTGGAGATGGTTAGAAAATCTCTTCATCCTTCCTCTCTATTCCACATAATTACAATTGCTTTTAAAAAATCAGATTCTGGAGCCAAGTGGCAACTTCAGACAAATTCACTATTACTCATTGGTGTTTATACATAATTATAGGAAATACATGGCCATTAAAGCATACTGACCATATATATCATACTGATTAAATGCTATAGATTTTCTAAATATAGTAGAAATTATGAGCCATTGTAGTACTTCCTGTAGGTAGGGGAAAAGCAACATTATGCCAAAGGGATGAAAACATAGAATATGCTTTTTTCTTCTATTTATTTTCAGGATATTCACTTTTTTTAATGTGAAGATGAGCAAAAAGAAAAAGGAAGCAAAAGGATAGCATGGTAACAGGGCTTAACTAGATTCAGTGGCAGAAAGTTCCAACCAAGGCCTAATTTCAATATAAGTTAGGCAGGACCACTTGCTATGTCAGAACACAGAATTCCTCATTGCACTGTCCAAAAATGAGTTCTTTATTTTTTTTAAAGATTTTATTTATTTATTCATGACAGACACACAGAGAGAGGGAGAGAAAGAGAGAGGCAGAGACACAGGCAGGGAAAGAAGCAGGCTCCACACAGGGAGCCCGACGTGGGACCAGATCCCCAAGACCCCAGGATCACGCTGAAGGCAGCGCTAAACCGCAGGGCCACCAGGGCTGCCCCAAAAATGAGTTCTTTAGACAAATAAGATTTAGAGTGCCAGGATAACACCTTGCAAAGCAGTCTGGGAGGGAAAAAAAAAGACTTGTCAAAACAAAAAACAAACAAAAAAAAAAACCTAGAATCCTTCTCAAAGTAAATTTTCTTGTGAATATTTAGTGTTCTCTCTGTTTATTTAGCTATATACATGTGTTTCAGATAATCTTTGCTAACAATTAAGAAAAGATTTGAAGATTTTGCCTCAATGTTTTCCTCCAAGTTTGTTGATGCACAGTTGTGTATCAACCATATACCCTCAGGAAGTTCATTAAAACACATACAAGCACAAAGTTAATTCAATTCATGGAAGTATACATAGACTCCAAAGAACATCTACTAAGAATCTACACTAAGTGGAGCAATAGCTCTTGAAGCAGCAAAAATGGAAAAAACAAAAACAACAGAAACAAACCCTGGCTTAGAAAACTCAAAATCAAATAAAAAAATTACTTCAGCACTGCCTACCTTTCCCATCTGCTCCTGTGAAGATTAGAACTTCAGAGAAAACCATGGGATGTCTAAGATTAAGTAAGAAAAATCTCCAATTTTGCTGAAAACTTCCAACATTCTAATCTGAAGTCTCCAATTGTCTAGCTAAAGATCATCTCCATTTCTCTTAGGCCAACTACAACCATTCACACATTGGGCCTCCTTATCAATGTCCACCACTTCACATTAATCTGGGATCAAAACCTCACAAGTCCCTTTCTCTGTGGTCAGAATTTTCTCTATTTGCATCCCACCTTCACTTTGCCGTCATTATGACTATTTTCTAGTTTTCCATTCCCTCCCCAAATTCAACAACCATCCACCTGTCATCAGTTGTTCTAAGTCAGCCATGTCTCTGGTGGCATTTTTGTCCTTATCTTCTTCCACATTTCTCTTGCTAAATTAACTCTGACTACCATGTGTCTACTATCACTAATATTCCTCTTCATCATCCCAAATATGTGGTTCATAAGTGCTGCTGCTAAAAAAAGTTCACAAAAACAATACATTTGGTCTGTGAAATTCACTTTGCCATTTTAGCTGGGTCTATTTTCCTTTATGGACAGAAGCTTTAAATCAAAACATAGTTTCCCATCACAATTCCGGGAACACCTACTTTAATTTGAGTTTCCTCAAATCAGAGCTTGGGACAAGGTAATTTAACTGGGAAGCAGGTATTACAGAAAGGGAAAACAAAGGCAGGAAGAAGGAAAAACCAATAAAAGGTGCCTCACTCAGCTTTTTTTTATCACTGTAGACAATCCCCTACAGAATCTTGTAGAATGTGACACAGAATTGTCTCTCCAAAGAATGAGAGGATCAATTTTATCCATTGACTTCAATATTCCGTGAATTGAGGATTGTCCCAAGAAGTGATAACTCTCCCAATGTTTGCAGAAAACCTATGCTGGGTTAAGTGAACTTTTATAGATTTTGCCCTGAGGTAGAAAAGTCAAGAGACTCAGTATATGCTTGATATGGATGCTTCCAGGGTGAACAGAGGCTGCCAACTTTATCTGTAGCTGTAATCAGGCAGGAAGAGGGGATGTAGCATGGGGCACATAACCCATTCCAATCATTTCTAACCTCCTAATCTTCCAAAGATTTGGAAGCCCTGTACCTACTCTATCAGGCTTCTCATTTTCCAGATTTAGAAATGTAATCATCTTTATCTCTTTCTCCCCAATCTAATCAGTAACCAACTTGTACTTTCACAGTATCAAATATGGCTCCATAGGAAGGTTGAGAAATGACTGACCTAGTCCACATTCATAGAATTCTTATAGATTCTAAGACTCTATTGACTATGAAATTGTCAGGCTCTTCTGTGAGGTTCACTAATAATATTCCAACAGTGTTTCAACATGAAATAACTATGTATTTGATACCTAGAAATAATCAAGAAAGCACCGCTAACATTAATAATAAGAGCACTTTTTTCACAGAAAGTGCTCCTAGATATTACAAAAACCCTCTTATGAATGAGAAATAGACACTGACACTCAGTTGGAGATCATAGTGTTTACAGAGTTTCTTATGCACATGATGTTTTAGTTTTCCCAAAGATGAAAACCTCAGAATTAGGCAATGCTTCAACCAAATAAAACCATAAGAACACATATTTGCTAATATTTTTATACTTGTTGCCTTTTGCTCAACTACTACATTTGTTACATTTGTGGACTTAATAGACTGGTTTCACCAAGGAAACCCTCCCTGATTGTGAGAGATTGCAACATTTTCTACTGATAAAAATGTGTATACTATTGACAAATATTCATAATTTTGTACCATGTCATTAATTGAATATAAATTTCATTTAAGGACACTGTGATATTTTACTCTGTGAAAACTTTTAAATTTAAACAAACAACATTTCTTTTCATGTTGTTTAAAGAATTATCAGACTTTACATATTTTTCCTCACATACCCCCATGAGATATATATCCACAATCATATACTTTTTTTTACATAAACACACAATAGACAGACTGTATGTCAAAGCATCAATAAGGCACACAATTTTATTTTATTTATTAGAAAAATATGGTTCCTCTGTCACTCTCTTAGTCATCTAAATTTCTGTTGATCACAGATTTGTTAAAATGAAAAGCTTTTCAACATGTGGTGAGCTATTACTCTACCTTTCTCTACTTCTGGAAGTTCAACTGGGATTAGATATAATTATCTAAAGAGTAAGAAAATTTTAAAAAAGAGTAAGAAAATCATCGTAAGAGTGGGTTATTCCATTTTCTTCTGGAAAGACTGTTCCACTAATAGGAACACATGTTTACAGGCCAAAGTCTAGTTTGAGAGCAAAATCTGATTTATTTTTCTACAAACTAGCCTGCATGTTTCATTCATCAATACATGTCCTTATACGTGGAAGCCTTTTCCACATGGTGCATCATTCTGCTCCGGGGGCTCTTTGGAAGTGAACCTTTCAAGTTCATGCCCTACAGATCCCTGAAGTGTCTAGGAACTTACCCTTTGCTTTTGCCAGAGGTTTGAAAATGAAACGCTTTGGGGCTGCACAATGTTGCTGTGCAATTCATTATGGGACAAAGAAATGTCTGGGGTTAGGCAGGCAAGCAACTAATGATCCTTCATTTTGTCCAGAAAACATCAAGATCGATATGTAGGACATGCAACATTTATGGAACACTGTGTTTTCTTTTCCCTCTAGGGGAGGAAGAAAATACTAGATGATAGCTTTCTGCAGATGGCTACATGATTGACGCTGGCCTCTCTTCCCCACCTGCTAGTAGCAACATAGCTGCCTGATCCTGTACACATATACCAGAATTCAAATAACTTGATTTTTAAGCATGTATATTTAGCTTCATTGATCCAGGTAACCAAAATCTGGAGACAACATTATAATTCAAAGTGAGCAGAACTAGTTCTGGAGGCTCTAATACACATTAATGACCCATGATGTATTCATTAAAATTAGATTTTTATGAACAAAAAGGAGGAGCCCAGAGAGAGAAAGTGTGAACCAAAAGAAGATATCTACCAAATGTCCTTCCAACTCACATAATCTGTCAGCAGGAATCAAAACTAAATACCACATGAATCATATTTAGTGAAAAAATTGTTGTTAGAATGACAAATCAAAACGGAAGTGGCAACAGAAATGTGGTCAATGTTACATGTCTTTGCAAATATCTTAAATTACAATGTTTTTAAAATTTGAAATTCAGAGCAATGCCAAAGTTTTGGGTTGAATTGGATTTTCTTCTTATTCTTGTATAGAAATAGCACTGTAGGGGATTTGGAAACTAGATGATCATCTCAGGAAAATAATTAACTTTGCACCTCCTTTATGAAGGACAGAAACCAAAATCGCACTGTATCTACCCAGTGACACGTGCACAGTTCCCCCACATCATCCCTAAATGGAGAAGTAAAGAATGCAAATGTGGTACCAATTGTTCTCTACTTGTTTAGCATAGGATAAAAGCAGGGGTCTAGTATAAGAAGGTGATTGACTTAACATGCAATCTTTTCTACAGCTATCTCAGGGTGTGAGAATCTCAGGTCATTACTGGAACTGTGGTGCATCAATTACACGACTTTATGGCGTTGCACTGAAATAATCAATGAGTTTCCTAAAACCACAAATTTTTGAATTCAAAGATGCCAAATCTTGATAATGCAGAACATTGAGATTTTTATAATTTTTTGAATTCTATATTAGTTGTAGGTGGGTCTAAAGCTACAGTAAGATTGAAAAGGCTAGGAATTTGGTCATTTCTTTTGAAAATATCGAAGGAATCCCTTTCAATTTGATATCAGGGCCTTTAATAACATCCCACTTGAAGCCTTCAAGTTAAAATAAAAAATTGGATTAAGATATGAGCTTTTGAAAATAACATTTCAATTATCTACAACAAACAAGCAGTGAGGACCAATAAAGGCAAACAGCATGTAGTCATATTTGATTGTTCACATTCTGACCATGAATGAACCCAATGAGGGCCTTTTACTACTGGACCTACCAAAATACCCTCATTTTGCATTATATCCTATTTTATTCCATATCAAATTTAAATACTAAAGATGAAATATCTTCTGTTAATATTTGAAACTTTTATTAACCTCTGACTTTCAATGCATAAATAAGCAAATTTAAGTAATGATGATCAAAATTTTATATTTAATTCTATTACATTAGTGCAAATCTCAGAAGCATAAACTTATATTGCTTAAGAATTTTATAACTGAGCATAATTATTTTACCTCTTGTTTTCCCACGAGACAAAAGTGAGTAAGAAACTCATAACCAAGTTCTTGCTATTCACAATGTTTCCATTGGGTGTAGCTATGATATTAGACAGGTTGATATCACAGCCTGTGTATTCAGGAAGGATGCCTAGACATTTGGGGATTTGTAGTGACTTTCTTTGTCTTTAGCATTACATTGTATTAGTCAGCTATGTTCTATGGGGAAAACCAAATAATACAATTGCAAAGCAATCAAGTCAAGAAGGATTTCAATGTCTTTTCCGAAAATGAAGAAAGCTAAAAAAAAAAAAAAAACAACAACAACAACAAAAACAAAACCCTGAGATGTATTAAAACTTGAACCAATAATAATTTCTACATAATTTTCTCATTCTTATTTTTTTTTATAGAGCCATCTAATTCACACCTAGTTTGAGTGCCTTCTATACAGATAGCCATCTGTTGGATAAAATGGGATAAATAAGAGGAGAATTCTCTAACAATGCAACCCCTCTATTCAATGATAGGACTGAGTGAAGTGTCTTAAAGTGTCTTTTATGCTAAAAGAAAAGAAAAAGTATTTCTCCTAAACTGCAAGGGCAGCTTACATGCTGAGATGAAAACTGCTAACTCTTCTCTTAACAACACCATATGTCTCCAATTGGATCATAATGTAGTTGGTTCTCAAGGGAATGTTACGCATGGAAGCTAACCAAATCGAGGCACAGGCATCATTGTGTGTGCACTCTGATTAACCAGAAGATGCTACTTTGGATTTTGCAGATCATCTAAGTGAGTGTCTGAAGGACCTTTCTCCTTTCCCGATACCTTCCCCAAATGAACCAAGTCGAGTCCTACCTAAAAGGACCCTGACCCCTCCACATTATTATTTCTCTTTTTGTTCAGATTTCCTCTTTTATGTAGCCTCAGTACATTTTAAGGAACTGAAATATGCAATCCCTGAACTCTCTAACCATGTGTTTTAAATAGCAGACATATTACACAGCAAACACTATAGGAGCCCAGCTTAAAAAAATCAAAAGGAGGGATCCCTGGGTGGTGCAGTGGTTTAGCGCCTGCCTTTGGCCCAGGGCGCGATCCTGGAGACCTGGGATCGAATCCCACATCGGGCTCCCAGTGCATGGAGCCTGCTTCTCCCTCTGCCTATGTCTCTGACTCTCTCTCTCTCTCTCTCTCTGTGTGACTATTATAAAAAATAATAATAATAATAAAAAAATAAAAAAATAAAAAGGAAAATATTATAAGACTTAAGAAGTCAGATGTTTCCCCTGAGAATCACCAAAAATGAAAGAGCAACCAATAAACCAATATGCCTTAGTCAGATATTTCTTTATCCCCTCATTTTAAGTCTTCCTTTTTAGCACTTCATTTAATCTCTAATATTTGTGTGTATGCATAAAATATATTTTAAATTTATTCACTTAATATTAAATACTTGCTGTATGCACTACTACCAAATTAACAGCAAGTTAAAGCATTGCTAGCTTAAGCCCCAAATGCATGTGATTTATTCAATTCTTTATGGTGAATGTTATTTTTAGTAGCGTAAACTTTTATCATCTTATGATATCTAGGAAAGCTTAAGGATTTTGCGTTGGGAAATGTGAAATGTCCTGGGACAGTCAAGATTGGTGCTTCTCAAATTATCTCTGATGAGTGGACAGTTTAAAAAAATCCATATGTCAGTAACTGATATATTTTTTAAAAATATGAAATTATGCCTTCAGATTTCATAGCAATGTCAAGTTTCTAAATGCAAAAACAAAAATTCTAAATCCTTACTCTCACTTCCTGTACCCTTTTTGTCATGGACTGGTAAAAAATGTTTGGAAATTGGCATCAATTAGTGTACTTCACTGTGACTTATCACTGTTTAGATATAGTATAAAGGCAGAAATCAAGATACCAACATTAATGACAGGAGTCAGGACTTCCTTCACTTGAAGTACAATTTGCAATGTATTTCTTCCAATTCATTTCAAGCAATCAGCAACAGAGATTCAAAAGAAGGGCCAAGGAAGGATCATAAAGAAACCTTTGGTAGTTTTGAGAAAGATGAGTTGCTGTATACTGTTAAAAAACACACAATTATAAAAGCAACTTTTTCATTCCCAGTGACCAACCAAGGGCTTTATCATATACTCGTTCTAATAATAGCAATAAGCCTAGACACAAATGAACAAATGAATAATTGCTTAATGGTATCTCTTACCTGGGATGCCTGGTGGTGTTTTCAGATATTTTCCATTAAAATGTTGAATTACCACTTCACATTTTTCAGTAGACTCCATTCTGGAAAACGAGGTAAACAAGGGATCATATATTTTAATAAAGTTGTACATATTTGCAAAAAGTAAATAAAAAGGAAAAGGAAAATGGGAAAGCCATGGAAAAGCTTGAGTTGAGCATTCTACAAGAATTATCAAAGATTTCCGTGACCACCATGATTAGAATATCACAAACTCACCATTGCCAAGAGTATTATTTATTGCATTGAAAGTTGCCTATGTGGATGGACCTGTGCTGATTCCTCTCCCAGAAGTATACTGAGGCATTATCTTTTTTAATCCACAAAACAATGTATGGCAATTGAAGGTGATCTATAAATATTTGTTGAATGTCTGAATTAGCAAACCTGAAATGGAGGTCTTTTTGCTCTTCACATCCAGGACTCCGAGGCTTACATAGACAAATGACCTTGGCAATAAGTGGCAGAGTTGAGATTTTAACTAAGGCTTGTCTAACACCAAAGCCGAACTGTAACCAGTAAGCTATTGTGCTAAGGGACTCCACAAAACGCGCTGAGGAGATGTGGTGTATTTCCACCGCTTGCAGTCTAAAGCCATGATTAGTAGAATAATGTTATCATCAGCATCTTGACACTTTTATTGAAAACCCACTGGGTGGAGGCACAAAAGAGAATTATTTGAGGTCTCAAATGTGAGGGAAAAACATAAATATATAAACCTCAAGTCCTGAACTTTCCTAACTTTGAGTTTTGGAAATCCTCTATTTTTTTCATACTAGGAATCCATATTCCTAAACTAGGTTTCTTGGGCCAGATTTTGGCATCTCACTTGCAAGCTAATGAATCAACATTTTGAACTATACCATCATAATGCCACTATTGGCAGTGTTGCCTTATCCTAAGTAGACCAGAATTGGCAACATTTTCTAAATAATTAACTATAGCAGGGCTTTATTATTTTATAACATTGGATGGAGAAGATAAAAATTAAAAGGCTGATTCTGATTAAAAGAAATTAAGTGCCCCAAACAGTACACCAGAGGCAAATACAAATTTAAAAAACAGCTCACACGCATATGAAAGAATGTGTATGAAATGTGTGAAATTTGTCTAAAAGGCAAAGTATAATTTTGGATTTTCTGCTGTGTTATTAATATGAGTTTTCTTGGAATGAAGCAGTTTAATTCAAGTTATAAAACCTCCTTACACCTGAATTTTAAGAGTGTTTTCAGGAGTATATTACATGTACAGGAAATAAGAGAAGGGGAAAATATGTAAACAGACGCCAAGTAAGTTACACATTTATTACAGCTACAGACATTCAAATGTGAGAGGAATTTCAGAATCCAGGGAAACACTGAGAAGTGGGCACAGGAGATCAGAAGGGCCCTTAGAGAAGTCATTCAGGCAGGGGGCTGGCCTGGCCCAGTGTCCTTTTAGATAGGGTGAGATAAGCCGAACACTGTGCCTGAGTGGAAGGTTCACAGCAGCTGGGGTAACTCTTCAGGTTAAGAAATTCTAGATGGTATCAGGAGCATGTTCGAGGGAGGGAGGGGTTGTCATTATTTGATGACTCAATTACATAAAAACAAAAGAAGTCTTTTTAAAAAATATTTTATTTATTTATTCATGAAAGACACAGAGACAGAGGCAGAGGGAGAAGTGAACTCCCTGTAGGGAGTTCTTGGGATCACACTCTGAGTGGAAGGCAGCTGCTCAACCACTGAGCCACCCAGGCATCCCAAAAAAGAAGTCTTTTCTGATGTATATTCCTATGAGGCATGGGATGGAGGCACATTTTGCTCTATAGCTACACATATAAATGGCAAATCTCTACCTACCAAGCAAAACTGACTTCCCTGGCATAAGACCAGCACAGAACGACAGAGCCACAAACTGAGAATACGCCTTTACTTGGTTTAAAACTCTGCTGGCAGCATCTTGAAATCTTGAATGATTTTCTAACAAGGAATCCTGCATTTTTATCTTTCAATGGGGGGGGGGTGTCCCACAAATTATGTTGCTTGTCCTGCTATGCCAAGAAGGTATAGGAAATGAATCGGTTATTATTCTTTTATCAAATGGCCCAAAGGATCCACATTGGTGTTATTTTGAAGAACATGTAAAAAAGTAATCAATTTTATACCCAAACGTGGGAAGAAAAACAACCACCAAACCTCTTTAAGCTATAACGTACAATTTTAACAAATAAAAAATAAAAGCAAAGAGCATTTTGCTTGCTGCTTATTCACAAGTTCCTCCAAATCAGAAGATATTTGGGCTAGAAAGGCAAGATGAATCTTTCTCTATTCTGAATATTTAGCAATAGCTAAATACAATTTTCCTAACTCCTTCAAGTTTTTCTTTATATGGAATCTTAGACAGTAAGTCTTTCAACCTGTTATTATTATTATTATTTTTTTTTTTTTGAAGTAGGAAACTTGCATTTCTAGGAACAAAAGAATTCTAATTCTGTTCTTTCTGTCTTCCCACAGGAGCTACTATCCATCGCCTCTTAGGGACGATAACCTTCCCTCCTACCAGAGACATGAATGGGAGAGGAAATGTAAGCCCTTAATTACTACAGATGTTACTTTATGGAATTTTTATTCTAGGAAAGCCACAGAATGAAAAGCTTAGGCCCCAGAGCCCCCTCCTTGTTCAATCTCTCTCTGGATACTCATCTGGATAAAAGGCAGTTAAGAATCTAAAGCTTGCTTGCAGGAGTCCTACAAATCAAATCCTTTCTCTTTGTCTTAAAATGACATGGAATTCTAAATGAAGACTAAAACTAGATTGGGGTGTGTGCACGTACTTGTTGATTCTAAATAATGTGTTTCAGGAAATACAGAAGAAGCTAGAGTAGGAAATCAGGTGGCTCACCTACTCTACCCACCTAAAATATTTTTGCTCCGGATTGAAAGCCCTCAAGTCTTCCCTTTTGGATTCTAAGTGTGATCATCTTTTCTTAAGGCTATTTTACAGCCGCATCTTGCCGGATGGGGGCTGTTTCTAGTAACACAAAGACAGCAGCATAGATTGTTCACTTTGGCTTCATTCAGATTTAACTAAGTGAATGTCTGCAGTGAGCCTTTAGAGACTCTCCTCTCTGAAAGAATAAATGCAATAAAAGTCTGTTTTCTGTAGCTGCTGGCGCTTAGTGTCAAACCATGTTATGCTGCACCACCCAGCAGTGACAATTTCATTTTAATACACGGGGCACATTTTAACAAGGCAAAGCAGTCCCAGCAAAGGCAGCAATATAGGAGCTACCAAGGGAAAGGCTCGGTTCCTCGTGCATTTTATGTGGAAACGGAACAAAAGTGAGACTGGAGCTCTAGGGGGGAAGATAGTGCATTTGAATAGCCACCTTAGGAAGAATGTGCCCATTCTCTTCTCAAGTTTCACAATTAACTGCTTTGAAATGCCAGCTCAAGCTATCTGCAATCTGGCCCACGCTTCAGTTGAAACTGACACTAGCATTATCAAGTGAGTCTGAAAAGGCGGCACGCCAGACAAAGCTGCCTTTACATGTCCCTTTCAGACGGGCCACTGAATCACTACAACCGCATCTATTCTTCCCAGGCGGTACCTGAACCCCCTCGAGTACCTCGGGACAGCTCGCGTGCCAGGCCAACCATTCACCCGAAGATACATTAATTAGGTTCTTACAAGGCTCCAATCATTGTATAAAGCTTCGGGGTTTTCTGTTAGGTCTGATGTTTAAATATAAATACACATTAAAGGTCCCATTTGACATTCTTTCTTGTCTCAGAGCCTAGGAACCTGGCTTCAGTCATTCAAAACAAACCACAGAATTGTGATTGAAAAAAAAAAAAACTTTTTTTTAACCAGTTACTAAGGGGAGCCAGTTTCACAGCCAATACAATTCCCACAGGCAAGTTACATCAGAGGAGAGTTTGATCCAATATTAGTAGAATGTTCTGGGTCAGACTTAACACACAAAAGTGGAAAAGAATTTTGCAAAACCTTCTGCAGCCTACTTATCTCAGTTCAATAGAAAAATCTCTCAGTTTATGATCTTAAAGCAAAAAGCATTATTAACCGTATATTTAAAACAAATCCACCCTGCCATTTATGTCGGTTAATTAGAGGTTTCCGCTATTGTGAAATTTTTGTGGTTTTGCAATCATGGGCTTTGTACAAATTATTGGCAACTTAGAATATCCAACATTGTAAGCCAGTCTTCCATCTAAATCCAGCTAGAGTTATGCAAAGGGTCAACATTAATAGTTTTTTAAAAGTACTAAAATGTGCACTCCTTCCGAGATTTAAAAAATAAATTCCATCATTTACTTCTTAATCTATCATAATGGAAAGAACAACAGTTGAGTCCCAGGTACAAAGATGAGTGAATGAGCTGAATTTTCTTCTTAGTCTTTACAATTTGTTTTCCACCTGCCAGATGCTCAACATTCTTAGGATACAAGTGTTATAAATGCCAAATAATGCAGCAGAGCTGCCTCTCTGCCATCTTTTTTTTTGCCCAAACCCAGACATTTGGGAAGTGTCTTATTCAGCAGTATAACACATTCCTCTTAGGAAACAAAATTGTGGACAATATTTGACTAAAACCTACTTCAGAGTTTTAGAATTACAAAATTTTAGAACTAGAAATAGCTTCAGATATCTTCTAAATTATACAGATGAAGAAACTAACACTAGTTGCCTTCCCTAGAGACTAGTCAATGGATGAACCTGGAAGAGAGCCTTTGTCTCTTGACTCTCAGTTCAGATGGCTTACCTGGAAGGGATGGAGTTCCATTGCTAGCCTCCATCATGCCTCCTGATTCCCTGTACCCATCTACTTTAATGTGTTCTGATGCTGATAGATTGTGCTACTTCCATTTTGTTCAGTCTCTGTTACCTGGAGCAGTTGTTTGCAAAAATGGAGATATACCTTCATCTGATGTGACTGAAAGGGCACTTAACCTCTATGGTATTCTTTCCTAAAACCTATACATCATATGGATCCTATCATGAGAAAAACATCAGACAAAACATCAGAACTGGAGACATTCCCTGGGATACTTGGCTAGTGCTACTCAGGAAAAACAAGGAAAGTCTGAGAAATTGTCATAAACCATAACAGATTGATGAAACATAACAACTAAGTACAAAAATGGTACTCTGCATTGGATTTTGGAACAGAGAAAGCATATCAGTGGAAAAGCTGGTGAAATCCAAACAAAGTCTGGAGTTTAGCTAATAGTAATGTATCAATGTCAGTTTCTTAATTTTGATATATACACCAAGGTAATGTAAGATGTTAATAATGGGGGGAAAATGGGCGTGGTGTATATGGGAACTCTTTATTACCTTTGTAACTTTTCTTCTAAATTAAACTTATTCCAAAGTAAAATGTTTATTTTAAAATGACTGTACATTACAATTATTAGGAAACTATTTTTAAAAATACCAATGTCTGGGCCACAGCCCAGGAGATTCTAATTTAACTGCTTTGGCATGAAGTCTAGGCACATACTTTTCAAAGCTACTCAGGTGATTCCAGTGGGCAGCCAGGGTTGAAAACCACTGTTCTGGAGCTGTTTGCCCAAACTAGAAATCATGGGCTGAACTCAGCCTTTAGGTAGAAAGTTTTGTTTGGACTACAAAAAGGTTTTGGGGAATCTGAAATAATTGTCAACATTTAAAGAGTGGGAGACTTCACATGAAGTGGATTGGATTCCTGATTCCTCTTGAAAGATGATATGCTCTGATCCATGTTTTCTGCACAGCAACCATGGTACAATAAAAATGGATTTAATCTTTGTCCCTGGTTTCTAACACAGAACTCCTAAAGCCGTGTTATATCCTGAGTGAAAGGAATGTCCTCTGTTATTTATAATAAGGCCCTTTTGGCCATACCTGAGTTTATGAGTTCAGAGAGCTTCCGGGTTGGTGAACATATGGATTTGCTGGGAGGGTGGTTCTCCCAGGGAGGACAGGGAAGCTCTGAGCTACTCCTTATACCCCATATCTTGCCCTTTATATCTCTTTGAGTTGTGTCCTTTGTGATATACAAGTAAACATAAGTAAATTGTTTTCATGAGTTCTGTTGGTTGTTCTAGTGAATCAGCAAACCTGAGGGGGTCAAGGGAACCCCTGAATTTGTAGTTGGCTTGGTAGCAATGTGGGGAGCTCCTATCATTTGGGGCTGCTGTCTGAAGTGCGAACAGTCTTCTGGGACTGAGCCCTTAAACCTACGGGGTCTGTGGATAATTCCACATAGTGTTAGAATGGAATCAAACTGCTGGACACCCAGTTGGTGTCAGTTAACTAAAGAACTGATGTTGAAAAACAACATATATTTATTGTTAAAAAAAAACCCACACATTTGGTTTTAGAAGGGATGTCATCATAGCAACCATGACTTGAATTTCAACAGTTGAACAGTTGCTTTCTTTAAACAGAACCAGTTTGCCATCATTCTTACCATCCTGTATCAATTGACAATGCTAAGGTAAAGTAGCAGATGCTTAGCTATTATTAACTTTGCACAATTTTTCTTTCCTTTTTTTAATTGTAAGGTCAAGGGGAAAGAAAGTTGTCAGTTTGCCCATGCATTTTCTGATGTTTTCTGTTACCCGTCTATGATTTCTCTTGCTCTATGCCTCAAAGAAGTGATCCATCTGTGAACTGTGTCCTCTTAGCTTTTTTATCTGATGGTTCTTCATTGGCTTCAGTCACTTGAGACCTGGTAAGAGTAGAGGAGTCTGGCTGGTTCCTCCTTATTCTCTCCGGGCTTCGGCACTCCCTCTCTGGCTAGGATTGCATCCTTCCCTGTCTCCAGCTATTCCAGCCAGCCCCTGCCTCCAAGGCTCTGGGGCTCACTGGCTCTGAGAACACTCTTCCACCCACCTTCAGCTGTTTCGGGGTGGTAAAAGCTTCCTTCTGCTGATATCTCTGGGTATCTCAACATCCTTTGTCAGTTCCCTTCACTCTATCCACACGTTTGTAAATCCTGCTTCACTCTAGTCTCTTCAGTTGAATCATTTAGGGTGAAATTCTGTCTGTAGCCAGCATGCTGATGGCTATGCCATAAAACTATCAACACTCAAGGAACAAAATTATCCTGGAGGCTGTGTGTTTTAGGAAAAATGCAAGGGGGAGAAAAAAAAGGTTTCTTTTACACCAGTCTGGGAATTACTTGTCACTTAGATTATCTGTCTACCTCCGGTTGACATCATAACCTGAATCTGTCTTTTAACCATAGATTGTTTCAAAAGAGTTTTGGTGAAGAAATGGAAGCAAATTAAATTAAAAACATTAAAACTGAGATAAAAGAGGAATCAATAAGTATAGTATGTTCAGATGGAGAAAACTCCTACCACTAAATGCCACTGGAATTCATTATCACTTTTTTTTTTTAAGATTTTATTTATTTATTTGACAGAGAGAGAAAGAGCACAAGCAGGAAAAGTGGCAGGCAGAGGGAGAGGGAGAAGCAGGCTCCCTTCCCCTCTGAGCGGGGAACCAGAGCAGTGCTCTCAGGACCCAGAGATCATGACCCAAGTTGAAGGCAGATGCTTAACCAACTGAGCCACTCACATGCCTTCACCCCCATTATCACTTTTAATCAATCTCTTTGAGCTGCAGGCACATTTGATTCCTAGATATTATTATCTGTTACATCTCTTTTCTTTCCTCTATTAAATAGCAATTTTCCCTTTTTCCTGTTTCCTAGATGTGTCAAACTCAGCCCCATCTTAGATCTCTGCCTGCCTTTGCCAGGATTCCCTATCCAACCCCACCAAGAGACTCTCATCCTGGTTCCTTCTCACCATCTGGATCTCAGCCTAAATGCTCTCTCTTAAGAGAACTTTCCTGTCCTTGACTTTCAGACTCTCATTCTGCCATGCTCACCTTTGTATCTCTATGTTTTATTTTGGCTTAAATTATTTTATATGGACTATTTAATATTATTTTATATTTTCCTATTTGTTTGGTTTCATTTTTGTTGTTTCCCCAGTCTTGTAGAATGTCAAATATTTTTCTTTTGTGTACCCTTCTGAATTACTGTATTTAGAACAGTTACTGACATCTTATAGTGCTCAAGACATACTTATTGGGTGAAATGAATGAATGAATGAATGAATGAATGAAAAAATGTAAATGTAAAATGAAGTACATTTTACATATCAGAAAGGGAGGCTCAGAGAGTTTATGTATATTGTTCAAGAACACAGATAGGAGGTGAAGAAATAAGATGCAGAAATAAGACGTAAGCTGTTTTCCAGAAAGCCATGTTCATAACCAAGCAGAGTGAGTGTATGGATGATCCAACTCACAGACACCAGAGAATACAGGAAAGATGCTAAATAAAGAGACTCACACTAGTGAGTCCAAATGACATTTCTCAGTCTTTCTTCTTTATTGGTAGGAAACAGACAACCTATCTCATATCCCCACAGCCTTCACATGGCCCAAGAGTCCTCATCACAGTTTGTGCTTACAACCCGCACAGGGAAAAGAAACCTTAGAGGCCCTCAGCACACTTAATGGCTTACTGTTTCCAACCTCAAGGTAACAAAGTTTTCCAATTTCAGTTTCACATGAGTAAATAATATTCAGAACCCTCCTCTCATCCTACAGAGGATGATCTTTGAGATCCAGTCATTCCAATTTTATAATGATAAAACAATAATGTATATATTTCCCTCCTTTGCTAAGTTTTTATAAAGCCAAGTATAGAGCAAAAATTGATTCCAGGACATTTCAAAATTATAGATCATTTGATGCTATTTAATCCATTTGTTTGATTGGCTGACTGGTAGGTTGGATGGTTAGTTGGTTGGGGTCTTGAAATCCAGGGCTCCAAATATATGGAAAAGAAAGAAGAATGTTCTTCCATATATCTTGCTGTGATCATGACTTACAGATACTTATGGACAGTGAATGAAAGAAAAAGATACAATATGCAGAAACAGATCAAGATAAATGAAGAAACACAAAACAAGAACAAAGATCCAGAACCTGAAGCATGGAGAGTTTACTCTCCAGTAGATCACATTTGCTGGCAAATTGCATGAGGAATTAAGATTACCAAATAGAGTAATAGACTTTATTCTCTTCAGTTTTAGCAAACACTGTAACCTCTTTCTGTGCAAACGCAGCTATGGTTTGGAGATGACTGATCACTAAATTTACTTTTGGAGATTTTCTTTGTTCACATTTGATTTCCTACTTCCAGGTAGGTTTGAGGAAGAAATGGCAAAAGAATAGCCAAAACAGCAAGGGGGAGAATTTATAACACAAAGAGAGATTCAATCAGATCAACAGATACAATTGAAACATATTCCAAACAATGAAAATTAGATAAGCTTGATGGTCATTTTAAAGGGTCTTATATCTATGCTACCTGCATAGGAAGCACTGGTATTTGTCTTATAATTTTAAAAATTCTTTTATTTTCATTATGCTGATTCTGAGTCAAAGTTTCACTATATTCCAGGAGGGGAGAAGATAGGGAGCAAGAAATATCAGGGAGTAGATAACAAATCAATAAAATTTTAAAGATATTCAAAGCCCATAAAAGAAAATAAAGTATTTTTAACCTACTATTTATACTGATTTTTAATAATCAGGCTGATATTTGCCTATAACCTCAATTATTATTATTATTATTATTATTATTGTTATTGTTATTATTATTATTATTATTATTATTTTACTTAGCAAAAAGAAAACACTGAAACTATTTAATTGGGAAACTTGTTCTTTCAGTAGGGAGAGGTAGAACATATGTTAAAAGTCATTCAAACAAAATTCCATGAGAATCAAATGAAGAGCACCGAAGAGAGGTGAAAAAGATTACAAAATACAAAGGTCTCTGTGCTCAGCGGTCTCTCACGCTCTTTAGCTCACCAGGGGACAGTAAATGTATTTCTTAAAGAGGGTCTATGTTCCCAGATGTTGAAGCTGGATTAATTGTGAATGTTTACCTCCCTCCACCCCACCCCCCACCCCTGCCATCACTTCAGCACTCTGGGTCATTCTTTCCCCGCCTCACATAACAGTCTTTCAATGTGATTTTTGTTAGACAAATGGTTTCATGTTTCTGGGAATGGGAAATGAATAACATGAACACGCAGTCATGTCCATCCAGCCTCAGGCTGATTTATGCTCTGATCCTCACCCTGGAAGGCAAGGTAGTCTGTTGGCACCCGTTAGCTCTGCAGTAGTGAGTCTGACTCGTCTGATGGTCAGCATTCCCACCGTAAACTTCTGTTTTTGGAGGTTTATGACTTGGCTATAAAATACTGCCTAGAGGGCGGTGGATCTTACAAATTGTTTTAAGTTACAAGAGAGTAAAAAAAAATAGATAAATAAAATAAAATAAAATGTCTGTAATTTCAGATATATTTGGTGCTTCTCGGACTTTGAAAAGCCTGTAATTGTGCCGTCTGTGCACCCTACTGGCATTCAAATTTATGCTTTGAAGTTCAGTGTTTTAAATATAAAATGAAGATATTACTTTACTTTGAAGAGATGGTTATCAAAGGAGATTAATGTATAGCTTGAGAGTAAAATAATAATGGGGGGATTTCTTTCTAATTAAAGAATTTTAGCATCTCTTGCCCATGAATCAAGGACCCCATCTGGTGATTAGAAGTGACCAATGGTAATATTTAAAATGAAGCCTGCTGGGGCACCTGGGTGGCTCGGTCAGTTAAGCAACTGACTCTTGGTTTCCGCTCAGGTCATGATCTCAGGGTCTTGAGATCAAGCCCCATGCTCAGTGTGGAGTCTGCTTGAGATTCTCTCCTTCTTCCTCTGCCCCTACTCCCACTGATGTGCATGTGAGCACTCTCTCTCTCTCTAAATATAAATAAATACATAAATACATAAACAAACAAGTAAGTAAGTAAAATATTTAAAATGAAGCCTGATTTAAAAAAATTATTCAGGTTACATGAATTGAGAGAGTCAAAAATTCAAGAGATAGCTATGATTTACCAGGCACAATTGCAGGGCGACTGTTCTTCCAATCAAATAACATTTTCTTTTAATAATGCCTGTGGCACTGTGAACTTTTAGAGGAAGAAATAATTTGTAAATCAATAATAGCTGAGCTGATGCTACTCCAGTTTCCTCTAAAATCCCAGGACACCCATCTCAGAATTGGCTTATCATTATCATCAAATGCTACCACCCTGCACAGTTAGAGTCAAAAACAAACAAAAGCAAAACCTTAACACTTGAAGTGATTTCATTTGTTCATCATCGAAAATTTACTGAAGATTAATAATGTGCCAGACAATTTTCTAGGTGCTGGGACAGACATGAGTAAGAACAAGATCTGGTCCCTATATCTGGAGAACAGGAAGGGAGATGGATTCATGACTAGTATATTTGACAAAGTGATACAGTGTGATAGAGATGTCAACAGGAATTAACTCCATCAAAATTTTTTTTCTAGGAATGAAGCTCAGCAATTTGAGATTTTACAGGCCTTCCAGATGATTTGAGAACCAGTCTGATGTCTGAAGGCAATGCTTTTTATGGTTTAGAGAGCAGGAGAGTCACCTAAGTGCTTGTTAAAGCACAGATTGCTGCACCCCATCCACTGCCCACCATTGCTGATTCAGTAAGTCTGGGATACAGCTCCAAAATTGCATTTCTAACAATTTCCCAAGCAATGCTGATGTTTCTGTCCTGGAAACTACACTTTGAGAACCATTGTCCCAAGGCATTTATTGTACATAATCCATTAACTTCTCTCACCAGCTATGCAGGATCTTGGAAAGAAGTAAGAAAACTGTCACTCAAGTCATCTCTGTTTTGTGGTTCAGAGGGAGACCTCTGAATGAGAGTGGCTGAACAACAGGAAAAGGATGATATTTTAAAAAGAAGGAAAACTGTGTAAAAGTTAATTTGTGAATGACTGAGTTTTGTTAAAGCAACAGCCAGGGTGGTTTGAGAAAATGCAGAGCAAATGCCCAAGTGTGAGGAAAGAGAAATCTGAGCAGACCCACTGACATATGATATAGTTAACATTATTTTCTCACATCATCAAATTAGCTAGATCATATGGGATCCTGCTCCTTGGAATTTCAACTCTAAGACACATGGAGAATAAAATACTGATTCTTCATCAGTTTCTTGGCTTCTTACAAAAGAGGCAGATTCATATTTTCTTTTGATTTCTTATACCTAAGAAACTGATTTGAACCTATTTGAACCAATCCACATGCTACTTTCTGAAATTGGAAAATAACATGACTTAGAGTATGCAGACCTAAGTTTCAGTATTGGAATATGACTGGTAATTCATATTCAAAGCTCAGAGTTTTAAATGGCCATTGTTTGGGGGTTTAGTCATTCAGGAACTTCATAGGAAGGCAGTTATGCTAACCATCTACCCATCCATCCTTCCAACAGTGAAAAGGAAACATGACTTAAGGATATGTATAATCCAATGAATGAAGACAAAGATTAAATAATGAATTCTTTATGATTTTGACAAATTTTCTTTGGGGAAAAACAAAACAAAACAAAAAACCCATAAACTTTGACAGGAGCTATAACCAGACCATCTAACTTTGAAAGCTGGAGTTTGTGGTCAGTAAAGGATTCTCTGAAGAAAACATGTTTAAGCAAATACCTAAAGGATAAGAAGGCAGAAACCAGGGTAAGAGTCATGGAAAGTGTAACAGTCAAGAAGGGCTTCTTGCGCCCAGTATAGGAGACAGGAAGGCACAGAAGGCCAGGAAGGTGAGTGATGTCAGGAATGATCATGTCAGGGATGATGGCGGAGAGGCTGGTAAATCCAATCAAACGAAGGGATATAAACAGTACCCTGACATGATCAGATTTGTATTTTATTTCTTTTAAAGATTTTTTAAATTTATTTATTCATAGAGGCAGAGGCACAGGCAGAGCACAGGCAGAGGGAGAAGCAGGCACCATACAGAGAACCTGAAGTGGGACTTGATCTGGGGTCTCCAGGATCACGCCCTGGGCTGCAGGCGGCGCTAAACCGGGGGCCACCTGGGCTGCCCTCAGATTTGTATTTTAAAGAATCATTTGTAGCTTCTGCATGCAAATTGCACTAAAAGAGGGAAGCTGCATTCAGAGCAGGCATAAAAGAATAATTTAAAATTCCCACTTTTCTTCAGCTCCTAAAGGGGAAACAAAAACTATCGGATTTACTCTTTCATGATATCATATACTATAATGATACTGTTGCCTGTTTACAATGTGCATTTCTTGGTTCTTCACTAAGAAGAACTGTGGTGGGCACTGAGGTGGGCACTTGACGGGATGAGCACTGGGTGTTATTCTGTATGTTGGCAAATTGAATACCAATAAAAATAAATTTATTATTAAAAAATAAAAATAAAAATAAAAAATAATAAAAATAAAAATCTGTTGAGATGAAAAAAAAATAAAAAATAAAAAATAAAAAAATAAAAAAATGAATATTCTTCATTTTAAGCAAACTGAAAGTGTATAGAGAAGACAAAAGTGAGAGAAAGGAACAGCCCAATCTCTGTGTTATAAGCTGAATTATGCCTATATTGTGACATACAAATTCCTATGTTGAAGTCCCAGGCCCCAGTACTTCATAATGTGACTATATATGGAGATAGGGCCTTATATGGGTGGGCCCTCATCCAATCTGACTGAGGTCCTTTACTTTCCTTTTTCAAGATTATTTACTTATTTGAGAGAGAGAACATTCATGGGAGAGCAAGGGTAGAGGGAGGCATAGGAAGACAGAGAAGCAGACTCCCTGGGCAGCCCAGGTGGCTCAGCGGTTTAGCGCTTCCTTCGGCCCTTGATCCTGGAGACCCGGGATCAAGTCCCATGTCAAGCTCCCTGCATGGAGCGTGCTTCTCCCTCTACCTGTATCTCTGCCTCTCTCTCTCTCTCTCTCTCTCTCTGTGTGTGTGTCTCATGAATAAATAAATAAAATCTTGAAAAAAAAAAAAAAGAAGAAGAAGCAGACTCCCTGTTGAGCAGCAAGCCTGACAACGGGGGGGCTCTCGATCCCAGGACCCTGGGACCATGACCTGAGCCAAAGGCAGATGCTTAACTGACTGAGCCAGTCAGGTGCCCTGATATTTTTAAATTTATTTTTAAATTAAGTTTATGTATTTAAATAATCTCTAACACAATATAGGACCTGAAACTATGACCCCGAGGTCAAGAGTCGCATGCTCTTCTGACTGAGCCAGCCAGGTACCCATGACTGATTCCCTTTTTAAAAAGAAGATAGTAAGACATAGAGAGGGAAGACCATGTGAAAAAAAAAAAAAAAGAGAAAAAAAAAAAAAAAGGAAGACCATGTGAAGATACAGGGAAAAAAAGGTCATCTATAAGACAGAGGGAAAGGCCTCAGAGGAAACCAAACCTACTAGTACCATGATCTTGGACTTCTAGCTTCCAGACATTTTCAACATTTAACCTACCCAGTCTGTTGTATTCTGTTATGGAAGCCCTAGCAAATTAATGTACTCTGTACCAAAAGCCCTTAACTTAAAAAAACAAAGAAAAGAAAAAGAAAATCACTATAAATCTTAGAAAATGTTTTTCCCTGATAAAGTTGAAATATGTTCATTTCACACCAGAAGTACAAATGAAGGAGAAACTATTTGTTAGTTTTTTGGGGAATGAGAAGTAGGAGAAGAACCAAAAGAATGTGAATGCTGTTTTAGCCGTCATTTCAGTGAATCCCCACACTGGCCAGTCCTGAACAGCTGCTTATCCACTATCCAATAATGATACACTGACAAAATTCAGAGACTCAGGTGATGTGATTAACTCTGCCTTGACCATGCAAATGAGCAGTTATCAATGATCTGAAAAAAGTGAATGCCTCAAACATACATGCAAGGGAGGGAGATTTCCTTCATTCTGCTTATTTCTCCTCAAATCATCATGTATCTTGTATATGTCTACCAGTCTACTAGAAAATGGTGGAGATAAGAATTTTAAGATATGGTCCATTTGTAGGAAGTCAAGTCAGAGATTGGTTTATATTTATTTAACTTTTTTTTTTTTTTTTTTTTAAGATGGAGAGAGAAAGTGAGTGTAGGAGGGGAAGAGGGAGAGAGAGAATCCCTGGCTGGCTTCATGCTCAGGACAGAGCCTGATGTGAGGCTTGATCTCAAAACCCTGAGATCATGCCCCAAGCTGAGGTCAAGAGTCAGACACCTAACCAAATGAACCACTGAGGTACCCCTACAATTTGTTATCTTTCAAAGTGGGTTAATGAAAGTTGATTTGGAATGGTTTCCATATAATGATGGGGTTCATTATAGATGGACCTGTCTGCAATGGGCTGACTTCCAAATGACACTAGCATCCATTTACTCATCCATGTTAAGTCAGCTGGAGACACATCAACACATCAAGCCATGGAGACACAGCTTTTACTCTCGTTCTTTGCTGTTGAGCAGTTTCTTTTTCTCTGTGGTTTCTTATGCTTTGTTTTTCATGAAAGCACAGCAGGTACAACCATTTTAACTCCAACCCTGGCTGAGATCTTCTTTTGTAAACATCCCCTTAAAGTTAAGATGAAACTACTTTTCTTTCTCTGACAATGAAAAAAGTGCAATTTGCTTTTTTCTGTTCTGTGTAAAACATCAAAACTACACAGCCAGGGGGCCTCTTAAATGCAAATGCCCTCCTAACTCTCCCTTATATTTCTGGGTTCCTTGGGACTTCCCAGCAATTCCTTCCTTCTCTTCACTGAGAAATTCTATTGTCTCCTTCTTTGGAAATCAATGCAAAAGCATTTGGATGCTTTGTTCACCACATGGGCTCTTTAGCTTTGGGGTACTGGGCATTTATTACCACTAGCAGAGATTGGCAGCATCTGATTTTGCTAATATACAGGCATAGAGAGAACTGGGAACTGGGTATGCATATCATTATGACCTGAGACACATATAACCATTCTATGTACATATTTTAAGCAAGCATAACATATTTATAATTACATTGGAATTCTTTGGATTGAAGCAAAGATACGGAGTTGGTTTGGAAAGCTACTTTTTTTCAGGGAGAGAGTAAAATATTCTATTGCTTTGGGCCCTAGTGCTAGAAAGGAATGGAATTAAATGGGAATAAGGAGGAAAGGCAAAAAAAATACATGTACACGTAGCAAATGTTTTACCTGGCAAAGCCAACGCCTCTGCTGACTCCATTAGCATCTCTTAGTATTCTTGTGGAAATGACATGTCCAAAGGGTTTCAGCATATTCTCAAGTTCCTGCTCATCCATAGAAATGGGGAGATTTGAGATGTATAGGTTTGTTGGGTCTTGCTCTTGTTGCTAAGGGAAGGAAAGAAACAAATGCATTAAGTTCTGAATATTGAAAAATATACTGCACAAACGGATAAACTTTTACTTGAATGCAACATAGATTCCCATCTCCCACACACTCTTGAGCATTTCTTTTACTAATGGCTCTACTTCTTTTCAATGAATTCCCTTCTTGCTGGAGTGTTTCTCACAGAAACAATGTCATAAATGAAAACCAAGCTTTCTGTCCAGCCTCCTTAAGAATGAAAAATAAACATTTATTGCAACTGAACTAAGGAAACATGTATGTTCTTTTCTATTCCCACTAACTACTGCTTCTACGCTCACTGCTCCAACTACCATCACCACTAGTTACTAATGTTGCATTTAGTGAGTGCTCAGAATAGGGCTAAGCATTGTTCTACACAGTTAATATGCATTATTTTATTTTTTTTCCCAATAAATATAGTTGTTACCATTGTTTAGAAGACAAAATTGATCCCTAATTTGTTCAAGTTACAGAGCTCCTAAGTATCAAACCCAGGGCTGAAATCTGGGGCTATTACCGAAGTCTGTGGGCTATCACCTAAGTCCACAGGCTTCACTGTCCTGCTCTACTGCCTTCCACTAGACCAAAGGCTGAGGCAGGAGGAGAACCACATCCGCCCCAGCGTCACTGTGGAATTTCCTAAAAATGCAAATTCTCAGGCCTTACCCCAGAACTACCGAATCAGACACTTGAGGGTGGGACAAGCACTTGGTATTTTGACAACGAGGTGGTTCTGATGACTGCTCAAGATTGGGAATTGTTATCGTACAGCATACATAAACATGTGTGAATGAGATTATGAAGTCTATCATTTTCTAATCCAACAGCAATAGTGCTAAATAGGTTTCCTTAATAGAATGAGACCCTTTGGGGCACCTGGGTGGTTCAGTGGTTGAGTGTCTGCCTCCAGCTCAGGTTGTGATGCCAGGGTTCCTGGGATCAAGTCCCATATTGGGCTCCTCATAGGGAGCCTGCTTCTCCCTCTGCCTGTTTCTCTGCCTCTCTCTCTGTGTGTCTCTCATGAATAAATAAATACAATCATTAAAAAAAAAATAGAAAGGGAACCCAAACAATTGTTAGCATTATCTCCGCATCCATGGATGTTCTCTCTTTCACACAATGAATTAGTACTGGGACTTAGTCGTATACAGGTACAAGATAAAACAGTCATAAACCTGGCATATTAACCACTAAGATTAGAATATATCATATATTTAACTGCACTTTTTTATTTTAACCAAAACAACAACCTTAACTCAAGGATAAGTGAGATTAAATTGGAAAAAGAAATTCTGGAATCTATAGAAATTGACATTATGCAACAGTAAAACATCTTTTGTGAAGAGATATCATATTCTGTAGAAAAAGTAAGGTTTTAGTTGCAATGAAGAAAATATAATAAGCAAGATTCCAAATATTAATTCAAAAACAATTTGGTGTGAAACTATTGTTTTTTTATCAGTTCTAAATACATAGGCCACAATATTTTATTAAGCTTTTATATTAATAATTAATTGGTCAATTTTAAAAAACATTTTATTAAATCCACAGGGAGCCTGATATAGGACTTGGTCCCAGGACCCCAGGATCATGCCCTGAGCCAAAGGCAGACGCTCAACCACTGAGCCATCCAGGTGTCCCTAGGTTAATTTTTTTTTTTAACATAGTTTAGTTTTCAAGCTTTTTTATCACCATGGAAAAGTAAAAACAAACATAATCAGAAAAAGACAACACAGCTTTAGTATTTAGGAATAGTGTAAATGTAGAAACTGTACAACTGTAGCCAGTCTCCCCCTCATTCTCTAACACACACACACATGCACACACACTACTAAAAAAATGGCATGATCCTAGGGTGAAAACAGAGATAATATTATCTATTATGCTTTCCTAAATGCTCATGATTATTTATTTATTTATTTATTTATTTATTTATTTATTTATTTTGCTGGGGTGAAGGGAAGGAAAAAAAAGAAAAAGTGATGTTTCGATACATAATTAGGAATCTTATATACAAACAAGTTTTTTTTTTTTTTAATTTTCTATTTTAGGGAGAGACAGAGAGAGCATGAGTGGAGGGGCCATGGGAGACAGAGAGAGAATCTGAGCAGCCATGGGGCTCGATCTCACAACCCTGAGATCAGGAACTAAGCCGAAACCAAGAGTCAGATGCCTAACCCACTGCACCACCCAGGTGCCCCTATATAACTTTTATACTATTTTACTACCCATCATTTAATTTTAATCTTTACATCGTCACTCCAAAGGTAGCTCGGCAAATATCATTCATTGATATAATATGTCAATATATTCATTGGATAATAAGGAAATGGGAGCCAAGCAGATGCATCACCTTGCCTGAGGACAATCTGATAATTAGTGACAGGACTGGAATTAGATTTAGCGACCAAGTTTCACTATCTTCTAGCTCAGTGTGTTTCTCACTAGCCCAATATTTCCCAAGCTTCAATCACCTGCATATCACCCAAGAAATGATTGTCAGCCATGTAGAACTATTTTATTTACTGAAAAGCTTTCTTTAAGTCAATGTACCTTTGGCCTTAAATAGGTTCATTTAAAAAGTAACTTTATGTTGCTATCAAACTAAAAAGCTGGTTTAATTGGCATAAATAGGTTAATGCAAGAACAGGAAACAAATTAGCGTTCTTAAATTATAGCTAGGTACTGTTTGTTTGTAAAAGGCATGGACTCTCATGGTTGACTTTTTCTCAGTTACAAACGAGATTTGTAATTAAGAGAGGTGTGAGAAGCTCACTAGCACCAGATGGGAGTCCTTTTTTTCCCCCTGGGAAGAATTAGAATTGAGATGGAATTAATGAAAAGAATAATTTTCTTATGATGCAATTTCTGGATCTTGCACACCTATATCTACTTAAGTTCCATGAGGATACATGTCCCTCAGATTGGGAGTTCCTGTATCAATCCCGAACTTCTCAGAAAGGAGCTGCACCAGGTTGAAGTCCCCTGAATGGGTTGGAAATTGCTCAGCACCCCTTTGTCCTTGATCAGGCTAACTAACCACACTTAGCCAACCCATTATCCCATTGTGCTATACAGATCTCTTAATTTTCTCTAGATAACAATGAATTAGCTTATCCTGATTCAAATCCATTTCTAAATTTTCCAAGTGTAGAACACATCGCAGCTTTCCAATATGATGTGTGATAAGCACGCAGACACATGATCGCACTGGATAGTGTCATGCCTTAATATGCATTCACAGAAAAAGTATAGCATTGGGCAGTGTCATTCATTAAGTAATTCTGTCCTCTGAAATGTGGTATTAGTCTTGAATGTATTTGTTGACTTGACATAGAATGAATTTTAAAATAATACATACATTTATATTTTATACAATTATACATTTATATTTTTACTTTTAATGCTGTCTATGTATCAAGTTTATGTAAATTGATGGCCACTTTCAAAAGAGTCTTTGGCATTATGAACCAGAGAGCACTCTCCTTTTAACTTTTCAGAAAAAAAATTCTCATGTGAGAATTGCAATCAAAAAGAACTTTAAGAAAACTTTTTAAACTTAAATTTTCATGATGATTTAGTTCAAAGATGGACTTTAGGGGACATCCTCTTCAATCGATCATTTAATAAATGAAAAAAAAAAACAAATAAAAAAGAAGCTAAAGGAGTAGTTATGGCTTGCTCGAGTCCACCCAGCTAGCAACAGGCCAGAAGCAGAATCCATGTCCTTTTTCCATGGTCTGCTGTTCTTACCAATTCACGATACTGCCTTTTCTTTTAAGAAACAGTGAATAGCAGACAGCAAGTTGTAGCTCAAAGAAATATTAGCATAGATGATAATCAATGTCTCTGAATTCTTTGTTTTATTCAGTTTGCTTATTTATCAATAGCTCTAGCTATGGAGCTAAGGCTATGGAAAAAGAAAAAAATTCCTAGCCTTGGTCAGCATTTTACACACTCACTGAATACTCTGCAATGTATACTCCTTTGTAAAAGTATATGACAATAATTCACACATGCATTACATTGAATTGGCCAGGTCACCATAAGTAACTCCCCAATTTTGGTCTGTTGCTGCATCTTTTCATACAGGGATTCCTTGATCTATTAATTTTGTCACAAGATTGTGAAACAGTAAGGTATCCTCTACATTATTAATGAAAGCAGAGATCTGTCCTTCCACTTAAGAATATGTAAATGATTTTTTTTTCTGAAATGACTGCCATTTTCTTAGGTTTTTTCATAAAGGCAAATTGCCAAAATAGGATTTATTGGCACTCATTTGCTTTTTAACAGTTTAAGACAAGTTCAGAATTTCAGAGCATCTCACGGTAGCTAAGCAAATGAATGCAAATGGAGGACATAATGGTTGTCCAAATCTAGAGCGAAGGTTACATCTGTTGGGAAAGGTCATGGAGAAGATGTGATCACTGGTTTATCCATTAGCCACACCTGGGTAGTTGGTGGTTCTTCACCTCCTCCCCTGTCTTTGGAATGTGGGTTCTCCTTGCTTTCCTCACTTCCAGGGCCTGCTCCAAGGACACAGCATTGGGATAGTGATGTGGTGATGAGACTATCTGGATAGTGTAGTTGACTGGCCCCAGTTAAAGCTTCTATATAGACCTTTAAGATTTGACAAGGAGGTATAAAGATCCACTCATTTTACTGTTGCCTAAGACAAGTCTCGTATGTAAGTTCCTTTTCCTCACTAAACCTGCCACCTACCCATCTGGAGTGGCCACCTACCCATCTATCTTTTGCTACCCTCCAAGTACTGGGGCCAGTTTCAGATTACACCTGGGAAGCTCCAGACCAACACTGTCTAGGGCAGTGTATTTTGAATATGCATTATGGCTATTATATATACATGATTCTGAAAAAGGTAGTTGGTGGAAGACTTAAAAACTTGATTTGGTAACACTCAGTCTTGCTGAAACTACGTTTAAATATTCAGGAAATAGTTATTAGCATTAGAGACTTTAGAGCAATGTTTATCAAGCTACCTGGGGGGGGGGGAGATCATTTTTATTTTAAATCTGTCATGGACCAATATTTGTTGGTGTCATGGACCAATAAAAATAAGTTAATAGAAAATAAAATTAAGATAAAAGATAAGCAAAATAAAGTTAAGATTTTTTTATTATTACACTTGACAGACCAAAATTACATTTGGATTAAATGTTATATCAATATAAACTTGTTATAGAAGGTTTTAAACACTTACTCTCAATTTCTTTACTTATTTCATTGAGAGCAGTACCATTTGGTGAACCAAACTTTATGTAACACTGTTTTAGGGGACTATATTCCTATTTTTTCATCATAGTATAAAACCCTGTGTTTATTAGTTTTTGCTTACTTTATATACTATAAAATCCTTTTTATTATCATAAAATTGTGTGCAACCAATTTATAGTCATTTTTGAACTATTAGACAAAACTGTCTCAAGATGAATTATCTGAAGCAGGAGTGATACAACAACCAGAAATATCCTGAGGAAGTCTGAAATAATTCTAAAGCAAACATGTGACTATAATATTTTAAAAACACATTGAGAGGGATGTTCATACAAACTGAATATTATTATTATTATTATTATTATTATTATTATTATTATTATTATTACCTTACATAGAGCAGAGTTTTACAGTATTCAAAGTGCTTCAGGGTCCTTTTATTTCATGTGGCCCTTTATCATAATCCTATGAAGTAGGGAAGGCAAAAGTTATTACCTCCACTCTACAAATAAGAAAACTGGTTCTGATATCTTAGAAGGGTTGCCAACGTCACATGGCCGGCAAGCAAATAAACAACATCAAAAGTGATATGTTTTGACTCCTGATCTACTCTTTCCACTACACTATACCAACTCTGGGGATTGCCTATAAATATGGCAGTTCAATGAGTCTCACCTGTAAAAGGGAAAATCAATGGCAAGACACAAAAGAGCAATTATTTTTTAATGGAATAGTCTATTTTAAATGTTGGAGCAATTTAAAAGTTAATAAGAATAAAAAAAAACAACTTGTTTTCTCTCACCCTGCAAAGGAAGCAAAGAGTCAGGGCTTCCCATGTAAACAACTGGCCTCGAGGCATCAGAGGTTTTGGAACTAGTTTACCACCAACCTTGTTTAGTTGTCCTCCCTGTTCTAGGAATATTCTCAGCATATTCAGTGCATGGCTATCAGAGGTCTGGCACCTCTAGGTAAGTAGTACCTGGAGGAAGCCTATAGTTCTGGCCATATTGGCTTTAGTACCACACATGTGTCTGATGGTTATTTTATATGCCAACTACGCTGTGCCATGTGGGGCACAGATGGTTGGTCAAACATTATTCTGGATGTGTCTATGAAGGTGTTTTCTCAGTAAGTTTAACATTTGAATCTGTTGACTGGGAAAAGCAGATTGCCCTTCTAATGTGGGCGGGTCTCATCTACTCAGTTGAAGACCTGAATAAAACTAAAAGACTGATCCCCTGAGTTAAGAGAATATTCCTTCTACCTGTTAGCCTTCAAGCTGGGACACACACAAACTTTTTAATATATATTTATATATTTAATATATATATATTATATATATTTTTCCTCTGCCTTCAGGCTCAAATTGACACTTCAGTTCTTCCTGGGCCTCAAACTTGGTGGCCTTCACACTGGAACTACCTCATCATCTCTCCAGCCTGATGATTGCAGATCTTTGGGCTTGTTAGCCTCCATGATCATGTGAGAAGATTCCAATAAATAAACAAACAAACAAACAAATAACTCCTATTGGTTCTATTTTTCTGGAGAATTCTAATACAATATGTTCATTGTGACAAATCTGCATTGTTATGAAAAAAATAAGGACATATGATCAGCTCTGATCTTCACACTAGGACTTCTGCGTTCCTCAGCCACAGAGCCATAGCCTTTGGAAAGAGAAAAGAGAGAAAGACGCTTTGCCTTTCCCTAATATCGGTGCTCTAGAATCATGTCCAAGGTAATGATTATAGAGCAAAGGGAAAAGTAAAGAAGGACTGCTAAGAAGTAGGCTTTCACCTCTACATGATGCCTAAGAAACATGTCCTCTGTCCTGTTTGGTAAGTGGTGAAGGGGGCTGCCCTATATTTTCCATCATCTTCTCCCTCCACTAAAAGAAAAAAGGTAATTTTTCTTCCCCTAGTTTCACATGATGATGGCATGAGAGGAGGATGATACGGATCAGTTTTCCCTCCCATGGCACCAATAAGAACAATTTCCCTTAGAAAAGAACCAATTAAGAACAATTTCTATAAGGAACACATATTTTAAAAGAAGCATTTGATTATTTCAGATTTAATGTAAGCAAACTGGCAACTGGAGTTCATGTCCTCAAGTTCAGTTGGAGGGTTCATTTTGCATAATAAACTTGGCAGAGGCCTGACTGTGACACCTTGCCCAGGGCTTAGGACAACCTGTACTGCTGATCATTTGTGCTGTTCTTTAAAGCTTTTATTTCTAGATCAATTGAGTAGCCTCAAGTTGAGATGAGCATTGAATGATCAAATGAGCCTCTTGAGTCTTTATGGCTGAATTCAAATTACCTGTGGTCCTGGAACAGGTGGCCAGATTGGATTCCTGGCTTTCCTTGACTTCTCCCTCCACATGCACCTCATGAACTCGAGCTCAGTATCGCCCATTATCAGCCCTGACGTGCTGGTTTCTCCTGTGAGAAAATGCTAAATTAACATTTTACAATATTGAGATCTCTCTATAGTTTTATTGTAATATATTACTAGATCACAAATATGTATGGTTTTGTACTCTGGGTCCTGACAGTCAAAAATGAGAACAGGAAACCAAACTATAGAGAACTACTCAATATTGTAAACAAATCACACCACATTTTCTCAGAATCTTATCCACCTCTCTGAAGGGATTCTCCAGGAATATCTATTTTATCAGCCTCTTGTGAACCCTGGGCTAGAAAACTGTCACCTGATTTGTTGATAATGATTAGGACTATGATCCTCTTTCAAACAACTGGAAGTACAGAAATGGTGTGAATATAGCCATAAGTTTACACTGTTATTCTATTAATTTCTTCTAGAATGTCCACTACAACACATACAAATAGAGGGCACTGTAAATCATTTTGTATCTTCTGCCTACAACATGTCAGCTTAGAAATTTGCTGAGAAAAAAAAAAGAAAAAAAGAAATTTGCTGAGGCTCACATACATATGTGGTACACACACAAATGTATCTCGGAAATACAAAGATGCTAGGGATGTAGAGTTCCACTTGAGGGCAACCATTCTCATGGTATTCTATGTAGAGGACACCCCAGAGCACAACACAAGTGATAACTCTTGGAATTGTGCAACAGACCTCATGTGGTAACACCATGTCCTATGAAATTAGAGAAGCCTGAAAAAATGACAGCCTGTTAAATTTGAATTTCTGATAAACAACAAATAACTTTTTTTAGTATAAGTATTTCCACATATTACATGGGTCACACTTATACTAATATATTGATTGCTACAAGGGATTAACATTATGATTATACAATTTATTAGCTTTTAGATAGGATTTATGTTACTACTATTCTATGGTATGATATTATCTAATATTTATTTTAAGTTTACTATGTGCCAAGCACTGTGCTTTAAATTTACTTCAATTCATTATGGTTTTATTCCTTGAAATAGCCCTAGGGGTAGTTATAGCTAATGTCCTCATTTTACATGTAAGAAACCTGGGGTTATAAGAAGCTATGCAATTGCCCAAGATCACACAGCTACTAGGAAATCCAACTAAAATTCAAATCCCAATCTATTTGAATCAGAAGCATGAGATTTCGACTTAAAAGTAGTGTATTTAAAGACTCAGACTTTTCTCTGTGAGATCAAAGTGAAGGAGCCACTCTGGATGGATACCTATAGGAATGTGTTCAATGTGTAAACCTACTTAGCACCTCAATTTACCTTTCTGACTAAGAATGGAAATCACTTAGTCATACTGAGGAAATGAGTAAGCAAGAGAAGACCCAAAGTTAAGTCTTGCTGGTAAGGCTGGACCAATAAAATTTCCCAAGAAAAGCTAATTAACTGTCTAGTTTCCTTCTAACTTCTATTACACAAAGATAAATTTAAAAAAATATGTTTAATATATAGAAAGTGAAAACCCACAGTTTTGTGTACAAATGTTGCTGTTGCACTGGTGTTTTGCTGGAATCTACTTTTATTCCTAAATTGTCCAATGTCAATTTCATAGAAATTGGCTTTATAAAGCCATGAACAATTCACATGTTATAGAGAAAGAGAAAGCAATCAGCTCTACATGAGTACTTCTTCTTATGCTGAGTGAAATAAGTCAATCGGAGAAGGACAAACAGTGTATGTTCTCATTCATTTGGGGAATATGAATAATAGTGAAAGGGAATATAAAGGAAGGGAAAAGAAATGTTGGGAAATATCAGGAAGGGAGACAGAACATAAAGACTCCTAACTCGGGGAAACGAACTAGGGGTGGTGGAAGGGGAGGAGGGCGGGTGTTGGAGGGGAATGGGTGACGGGCACTGAGGTGGACACTTGACGGGATGAGCACTGGGTGTTTTTCTGTATGTTGGTAAATTAAACACCAATAAAAGTTAATTAAAAAAAAAATAAAGTAAATTCAGCTATACATTTAAATCTTGTTCGTCTAAGTGAAGGATGGCATATCCTGGGTTTATTTAATCCTAGTCTTTCCAAAGAGATCCTGAACATTTGATGGCCTATAGTACTTAACATCATCAGATGGGAAAAGGTGTATGTGTGGATTTCACAATAAAAAATAAATTTGTCAATGCAGAAATAGGGGAGGGTTGAGAGGGGCGAGGTGGGGGAGTATTGCTGCTGTCTTGCTTCCATTCCTTATGTTAACATTGCAACCTTGGTAGCAAAGAGGAGGTGCAACAATGGGTTGAAAGTGTTCAAATGAGATAAACCATTTCGCCTTCTAGGAGAGTAACTTCCTTCATCATTGCCAGCTTTTATTTGGCCCATCTGTTAAGTGGAATTTTCTTAAAACTCATCAGCGGGAAAGAGTAAGTCTCTTCTTAATGTGGCTCAACAAGGAGTTAAGTGATTTCACCAAGACTGCCTAGAAGATGAATGAAAACGTAGTGAATACATCTCAGTTTTTTGCTCAGTTCTATCTACAAAAGACCTGTCGCCCAGTAGACCAACACACCTTGAGGCATTGGAGACAGTGGAGGCACTGAGGGAATCATCACACCACTCACTCAACTCAAAGTCACTTTGTTGATTCACTTATCCTGACTCCTGGCACTTTACTGAATGGATTCTCCACTTATTTTTGACATCATTGCAACTGACTGTTCATTCACTCACTCATTAAACATCTAATCTTCTAGTATATACCAGTCACTGAGCTAAATCCTGAGGATACAGACACAAGAGGCCATGATCCTTGTCTCTTAGAGAATGAAGTCCAGTGAATAGCTTACAACTAAATTTCAATAATAAAAAGCTATTTCTCATTAATTAACACATTAGTCTCACCAAGAATGTCAAAATCTACCCCTTATTCTCTTATAGTTTATAACGTGAAATTCTATTTTCCCCAAAATGGTATTAGACAATGTAAATTATTTCTATACGGCATCTCAACTACAGGATAAACATGAAAATTCTTGAAATATAAGAACTATACACACATATCCACATACATATATATCCATTTGAACAAAAATAACTTTATTCATAAACCTCCAGAAAACTGGGTAGAAATAATCTGTGAGCAGAGAGTGACATAGTGGCTCTGACATTAACTAGTTCTATGACAGTAACTAGTAATTAACATTTCTCAGCCAATTTCCTGAACTGTACAATGAAGATAATAATATGAATGACCTCAGAGGGTTCTTGTGATAATTTGGTGATACATACACTAAAAGTTTATTACAGTACCAGGTACATAGAGGAAACTCAGTAATTCATCATTCTTCCTATAATTATTATTAAATTAAAAATAAATTTAGGGCATTGCAGGAGGACAGTTACTAACTAAATGTAAACCATGTTTATAAAAGAACAATCATTGCTATTTAGAATCTGTCCCTCTGCATTCCTCACAGGTGCAAACTTACTAGATGTTACATTAAATTATGTAGAGGTGGGCATATTCGATCTGAGATTAAACCCTTAAAATGTGGCTACTGTATCAGCAAGAGAATCTAGAAATATATCATGGTGGGGGGAGGGGAAGAGAGCAATGTTCGTATCATTTATGAGCTAAAAAGATTAATGATTTATTACTGGGCTCATTAATCAAAACCATAAGGCCTTTTCTTTTCTTTTTTTTTTTTTTTAAGGAGTAATTCCACTGTTCAAGTCAATTAGCCCACCAAAGCTATTACACCAAAGAAGCTGCAATGTTATTCAGACTTCCCTGGGAGTATTTAGAGTATAAAATAAATGCTATTATTCAGAAGATACCAAATTGCTAAGCTTCTTAAATTCATACAATTGGGAACCTGCAGTACATTAAAATACTGAAACTCATTAAGAGTCTTTTTTCCCCAGCTTTAGAGTCATTGGCATTCTCAGCACAGTTAAGAACAATAAAACGCTCCCAGCTTCCAAGAAAAGAGTGGCTTGCGCTCCTTCAGCTCCACTTCAGTGAATCACTGAGGCAGAACTGGTGCCCAACTTTTGAGACAACAGCAGCTTCTACTGGATTACCCTAATACCTGAATAGAACTGCAAAATTAGCTAACATGCTACATTAAGAGGAGAGAAAAGAGTAGCTAGCTTGTATCCATCATTTACGTTTATCTTGCCAGAGCTCTTTCAAAACATTTGAGCATAAATATACAAAATGTTAGTAAAGATTTAACCCATAAAATAAGAATCAATGCTTATATAAGTGAATGACTAAGTAAATGAGAGATCCTTTAAGTGGAATGAAAACTAATAAAAGTAGAAGGAAGATCGGAATTGCAAAAATCACCCCTTGGCAGCCATGCTAATAGTAATTGACTTATATGAAAATGATCAGTGTATGTCAAAAGACAAGAGTGAAAGTTTGATGAGAAAGCAGAAATGTAGGGACACTTGAGTGGCTCAGCAGTTTAGCTTCTGCCTTCAGCTCAGGGCATGATCCCCGAGGTCCTGGGACTGAGTCCCACATTGGGCTCCCTGAATGGAGCCTGCTTCTCCCTCTGCCTGTGTCTCTGCCTCTGTCTCTGTGTGTCTCTCATGAATAAATAAATACAATCTTAAAAAAATAAATCAGAAATGTACATAATCTGAAAGAGTTCACCCTAATCTCAAATACTACCCCCCCTTGCAAATATTCATTAATTACAAGGGGGGAACAGTTACTTTTCCACGGAGATACCTAGCAGCCATACCTTAAATGATCAAAGTAGCATCATCAGAATGGGACAAGTGAACACCATGTGCTTCCCCATGCGATGCACTAGCAGGACACCAGAGGACTGTGGCATTCCTTCCAATAATGCACACACCAAATCTACCCTTTGGAAAACATCAGATAGACCCAAGTTGTGGGACATCCTATAATAATAAATGGCTCGTAACCCTCAAGATGTCAAGATGCAGAATGACTGAGGAACATTAAAGACACTAAAGAGATGCAACAAATAAATGTAACAATTGATCCTGGATCCCACCCCTGAAGAATGTGTGTTTATTATAAAGGACATTAGTGAGAACTAATGAGACATTGTTGATGATACATTTCTAGTGTATAAATGTTAATTCCCTGATTTTGATCATTTTGCTGTGTATGAATGTCCTTGTCATTAAGAAATACAACTTAAGTATTTATGGATGATGGAGCATCATGTCTGTAACTTTCAAATATTCTTGAATCATAAGAATAATATATATATATTATAGAGAAAATGATAAAGGAAATGTGAGAAATGTTAAATGTGGAAAATCTGGGTGAAAGGAATTATACTATTTCTGCAACTTTTTGTAAGCTTGAAATTATTTGACAATAGAAGTTAAAGCAAATGCAAAAATAAGATAAATAAGCTATTACTCTTGATAGCTAAAATCAGCCCCCTTCAATAAATATTCACTTTATAAAAGAAATGTAAGGCAGTATATACTCTTTCTTGTGCTCAAACTTTACTCCCCAAAGAACAAAAAAACGTGGAATTCAGCATCTGTGTCCTTTAATACAATGTGTTTCCCATACTCAACACCACCTTGGATGGGGTCCATTTGTTTGGCTCATTTGTATACTGTTAGCTCATGGTCTCTGCTAAGAGTTTTAATGATATTTCTGCTCAGGTGTTTGAACAGAGAAAACAAAGATGGAGATTCAAACTGGATCCCAGGGATCTAGAAACAATAGTACATAAAAGGAGAGTGAGATAAATTCACTCTAAATGCAGATATAATTCTTTTCCAACACTACCATGCTTCCTAAGACCCCAACAGAGTTTTTCCTCATTATGCAGCCTATATATGCATCATTAGGATCATTTTCTCCTTCCTATACACATAGTCAATGCCTTTGAGAGTAACTTGGAACTTTGTACATAACATGGGATAAGGCAGTGGTCACTATACTTGAATAATGCATAGATTAGTGAGGTTTAGTTTAAATGGAAAATTTTGCCCCCCCGGGGACACTTGGCAATATCTGGAAACATCTTTGTCTACAACTGTAGGGAGGGTGTTGCTCTTAGTATCCCACAATATACAGAAAAGCCCCCTCTAGGAAAGAATTATCTGTGAAAATATCCGTTAAAGCAAAGTTGAAAACACTGGTATCAAGTCCTTTAAAACAACAACAACAAAAAAGTAAAATACTAGACACACATACTCACACATACACTGTTACTATATCTATCACTCTATAATATGTTGTTACATATTATATGTTTTATATAAATACACATAGCAGACTTCCAGCATTGACTTAGTTATTTTTATTAAAGAGAACTCAATATATGCAAATGCTTAATTAATGAGGTAAATGCCTGTTTATAGCTTGTATGCAACTATTAAACCAAGTACACTTTAAAATTGCATAAAAGCAAAGTTGCATAACCAATACAATTTAATTAAAACATTAATTTAATATCATGGATGATGTCGTTTTGCCAAATCTAAACTCTTGCTTGCAATGTGAATATGCTATCGACTGCTGCAGCATCAAATATTTTTGAAATTAATGGGCTATATTCTCTTTGCCATGTCACATTCTGATTCTTCCACCACTGTTCTGTATTTGAATTATTATAAAACCTACATCTGGGCTTAGCTTGCCAGGCTAACAGCTTTCATGTGGCTTGAAAGCATCATTTACTGATTACGTCTGCCTGGTTTTTTCCTCATTAGCCCCAGACAATGACAGTAGGCCCTGTTGGCACTATGCGATTATAGACATAAATACAGACACAGGCAGTGACATCAACTGGTCAGCCAGATGATCTCAAATATGCTTTCATAACCTTTTAAACTTACAGTCATTAAATGGAAATCCCCGAATTTGCAAATCCTCATAGGGAACTCACGAATCCTTAAGAATCCCTTCCATAGAATGTGGTGAGAAAGATGTCAATACAATGAAAAACCACAGGGATTTCTGTAGCTGATCTGGTTTCAGATCCAGAAGTCATTACTTGTGTATTAGCTTCAAGGAAGCACAGATAGACATTTACACACACACTCTGTAATTCTGGACTAGCAAGTTCACTTCCTTATGACTTTGCCTCCACACCATTTAAAAGAAGAATACTGCTACCATAGAGTTACAGTGAGGATTACAAGGACACTTCACAGGCATTAGTATTATAGATGTTAATATCTGTATCAACTCCTCCTCTTGAGCGGCTATACTCATTTATTGGGTGCTTGGCTACATTTTCTCTTCAAGTAAAGGAGCAACAAAATAAAATTAAGCATTTGAGGGGACATAACTGCATCAACTTTAGAAGCTTATATTAAGGAAAGCACTAAATCAAAATGTATTTACAGATAAGGGTATTTAATTTATTAGCTATTCTGTGACAACTACCTTATTTAGCATAGAGCAAGTCAGAAATCAAAGACAACAGGTAGAAAGGGCCAGGAGAACAGAAATCATGGCTTCCTTTTACATTTTTCTCCATTTTCATTTACTTGTGAACCTTTTAAAAAGTGCCAGATTAATACTTATAATGGTTAAACACGGTACCACTTACACAGAGAATGGGTTGATGGAAAATTAACTGAAAAAAAAAAACAATACAAAATTCATAAACTTCAAAACATTTTCCAAGCAGGTGGAAAGGCCAAGTTCCTCAGGCAGGAAAGAGCTTCCTCTGCTCAAGGGAAAGAAAACAGGCCAGTGTGGATGGGACATCGTGCGGCGGTAGTGGCATGAAATGACAATTGGAAAGGTATCCAGGGGCCAGATCAAAACGGGCACCATAGGCCATGCTGGGCCTACATGCTGGGAACTGGGAAAGCACTGAAGAATTTAAGTGGGGAAAGACATGATCTGATTTGTTGAGAAAATAAATCCAGAAGGCACGAAGAGCTGAGAAATGGATTAGAGTTCCCATTAGCTGGGAAGTTGTTGTAGTATGTCAGGAGAATGGTTATGGTTACAGCAGTGGAGATAAAGGTAGAGAAAAGTGGTTTTAAAAAATCTGGTTTTCAAGTCAATTCTACATAATTTTGGATGTTTGGGATGTGAGGAATTTGAGAAAGGAAGATTCAAGGATTATCTCAGGGTTTTGATATTTGCATCTTCAGCTGTATGAGTACTACTTCTTGTGCTGAAAGACACAGAAAGCCAAATTTGAAGAGAGAAATCTAGAACTGTCTTTTGGCTACCTTGAGTTTGATATATTCACTTAGTTTGATATATTCACTTAGTTTCAAGAGTAGTGATGATGTATAAACACTTGGGAAACCTGGAATATCCTAAATTCAGTTTTATAGACTAGTATGGCCAAACACATTTATAGAACTGGGAAGACAGGAAACATATTTTCTTTGGAAGCAAAGGAATGCACACATTGAATCATAAAATACTGCTTTAGAATCCAAGGCATCTGAATGATAACCATGCCCAAGATTTTCTCAGAGGACAGAGAAGATTTGCCCAATGTCCCAAATCAAGTTTGTAGCTGGAAATTAGATTCTCCCAGCTGTTAATTCAATATGTCTGTCTTTATGAAAATTTTCCAGACTCGTATAAGGAATACTTTCACAATGCACAGGTTTCCTTCAGGTTATTTGGCTGTAGAACCTTGCAGTCAAAGCATGGCTTGAAGATCAGCAACACTTGGCAGTTAGAAATGGAGACTCTCAGACCTGCTAAATCAGATCTGCATTTTAATAAGATCTGCATGTGATTCATGTGTACATAACAGTTTGAGAAGCACTGTTTTAGAAGTTAAATCACTCTTGGATTTAGGAAGGATTATTTAGCAAACCGCTGGATTCACATAGTAAAATGAGGACAAACACTGACATTGTTCTCGCTCAAATGATCACCTAGCCTACTCTAATATTCAGTGAGGGATGCCACCATTAAAAACAACAAAGTATGTGCATCTGAACTGACTTGGAAATGTATCCAAGGTATATTGCTGATTCTTCTTCTTCCTCTTTTTTTTTTTCCAAGCTAGTTGAAGAACAGTATGCAGGGCAGGATTGTAGAATTGTAGGTGATGCTCTATGCTCATAGTGTTCCACAGCACATTTCCTTGGCTCATCTGATTACAACACATCCAGCTGGACAGTCACAGACACCACTGCCAGTCCCATGCCAAACAAGTGCTGGGCAGGGATGGGAGGGAGGTTTCTCCACTCTGCCTTTTCCAAAACTGCAGAAATTCACTAGATTACACACAGGCACAACCCCAGATACAAAATCCAACTGATGGGGTATGGCAGTTGAACAATGAAACGCTCCAGCCTCCTCATCTGACATGCATTCTACATGGTTCCTCAGAGGTTCCCCCAGGAAAATGAGCTCCAATTGCCAACATCTGCTTACTAGAACATCCTTTTGGACTTTCTCCCATCCTCATCACACCTTCCCCACTTCTTTACTCCTAATTTTCTGGATCACTTCCCAAATAAACTAAATGCACTCAAATTCTTGTCCCTCTTTGGGGAAAGAAAACTAATGTTCTATGCTTCTACATAGAGATATGTGATAGACACAAGTGTATAGACAAATGCATGTCTGTGCATGGAGAAAGATGGGGAGATTTATATTGAAAAATGGTATTTGTCTCTATGGGCAAATTTACAAGAGACTTCCACTTCAGACATTTCTGTATTATCATGATTACTATCATTTCACATGGGGTGTTATTTTTACAAACTTAAAAAAAAGGAAAAACTGAAAACATCAGGAAAAGGGATCTTTTAAACTCTGTACTAAATAAAGAAAGGGTAACAAATTCCAATGCATACAAAATTATATACTAAGAACTGTCATTTATGATTGCCCCTCTGTGCTTTTCCTTTCCCAAGAGAATCTAACTGAAAATGACAATGGGTGCCTTCAAAATGAATGGTCTTCATAATTTTTATGAATCTTTTACCCTGAAAAATAAAGAGTGCCTATGGAAAATTTCAAAATCAAGGATCCAGAAAAGCCACAGGGTGTAATGAAGAGATCTAATCAGGTTATTACCAACTTTCCAAGCAACTAAATGATTTTTTGCCTCTCCTCCTTCATTTTGAAGTCTTCACTATAATCACCGATTCTCAAGGTTATTGTTCATGAGGTGAGTGAGAGAATTGTGAGAGTTCAAGCGTCACATTTTTGCGCAGTCTTAATGGGTCAATGGCCTCATTATCATACATAATCAAGACTGGCAATAACTTTTACAGAAGTATGAAAAGGTTTATTTTAAAAAAATCAGCAATTTAGGGGTGCCTGGGTGACTTAGTCGATTGAGTCTGACTCTTGATTTCAGCTCCAGTCATAATCTCAGGGTCCTGAGATTGAGCCCCACCCACCTCAGGCTCTGCATTCAGCAGGGAGTCTGCTTCTCTCCTCTGTCTACCCTTGACCTTGCTCTCTGTCTCTCAAATAAATTGATCTTTTGTGAAAAATCATCAGTTTAATAGTTCTAATTTAAAAGATATCAACCCACATAGATCCAAACAGCTAGAATTTATGATTCTGTCATAACTTTGTTTTCTTTTTTTAAAAGATTTTACTTGTAAGTAATCTCTACACCAAACATGGGGCTCGAACTCACAGCACCAAGATCAAGAGTTGGCTGCTCCACCTATTGAGCCAGCCAGATGTCCCTTCCTCTGTCATAATTTTCATGTTAAGCACAGTAATTTAAAATTCATACGTGAGGGCGGCCCATGTGGCTCAGTGGTTTAGCCCTGCCTTCTGCCCAAGCCCTGATTCCGGAGACCTAGGATTGAGTCCCACGTCAGGCTCCCTGCATGGAGCCTGCTTCTCCCTCTGCCTGTGTCTCTGCCTCTCTCTCTGTGTCTCTCATGAATAAGTAAATAAAAACCTTAAAAAATAAAATAAAATTCATACGTGAGGAATACTTAGGGCAGGGAGGAGGGCAGAAAACAAAGGAAAAGGGAGAATGTGATTATTACAGAAATGAACTCATAAGCTTAATACAATGAATATTGACTGGAAGTGAAGAACAAGTGTATGGCAAAAACAAAACAAAACTAAATCTATAACAATATCAAAAGAACAGCGTGAATAATGAGCAATAGGTAACAATACTAAGGATGACTACACTTTATTAAGCTGTTACTATGTGTTGAATACTATGATTTGCATTATTTCTAATACTTATAGTTAGCTTTCACAGTGGGTATTATTGTCATCATTATTTTGCAGATGAAAATAATGGACACTATGAGTGGATTAAGGAGTGATCTACAATCACACCCCTACAAGAGTTAAGATTCAAATGAGGCCTGTGACTCGAGTGCCAAAGCTACCACCAATAACATAACTTATGCCCACTCAAAATATCCAAAACAGGTACATTCAAATCAAATGCTATGGCTGAAATAAAAAGGAAAAAAATTATACATGTGAGATAAATATGTTGATCATAACTTCTTAACTTACTATATCAGCCATAAACATGATTTACCAAGAGAGAAACAGATTAGGATATACTGATTCAGATTCTATTAACAAGACTTCAGCAAACCAGAAGCTACTAGGACAGGTGGGACAAAGAAATTAATACAAAGGAAACGTATATGTACTTTTTGGCTTGTTACCATCAGAGAGACTAGTATTGATTGATTGATTGATTGATTTTATTCATGAGAGACACAGAGAGAGAGAGGCAAAGAGACAGGCAGAGGGAGAAGCAGGCTCCTCGTGGAGAGCCTGATGCAGAACTTGATCCCAGTACCCTAGGATTATACGCTGAGCCGAAGGCAGATGCTCAACCACTGAGCCACTCTGGCATCCCGAGAAAGTAGCATTTAAAAGCAAAACTAGAAACACCTAAATATCCTACAAAATGGGAAAGTTTAATTGACTGTGTTTCCATAAAATGGGGAATCTTGTGTTATTAAAAATGATTCTCATAGAAAGTTCTGATGAAAGAAAATAACAATATCATACAGTCATATGGGGAAAGCAGGCAATATATATATATATATAGGCACAAGACACATTTGCCCAGAAAAGAACCAGAAGAAAACATCAAGTTTTTAACAATGGTTATCTCTGAGTGGTGGCATCAAGAATACACTTTCCTTTTTTCCTTCCTTCTTTCTTACTTATCTATGGTTTTGAATTATTTAATAAAGGATAAGATTTGTCATATTACCAAAATAACAAACTTCATATAAATTCAGAGCTGAATTTCTCTTTTGTTTGTTTTTAGAAAGCCATGGATGAATCCTCTGCTTTTCAATAATGGTGCAATAAGCAAATATCTTGGCTCAGTTATCTCTGTCCAGATATCTTCAATCTAGTAGCTGTGTGGGTATATCTAGAGGATACATTTCCAGAAGCAGAAGAACTATATTAAAGGGAATATAAATTTAGTATATTTTAGGTGATCCCCAAGTTTGTACCAATTTTTACCTCTGCCAACAGTATATAAAAGTTCCTTTCATAAAGAAGAAGTGGTCTATGTATACAATGGAATATTACTCAGCCATTAGAAATGAAAGGGGATCCCTGGGTGGTGCAGCGGTTTGGCGCCTGCCTTTGGCCCAGGGCGCGATCCTGGAGACCCGGGATCGAATCCCACGTCAGGCTTCCGGTGCATGGAGCCTGCTTCTCCCTCTGCCTGTATCTCTGCCTCTCTCTCTCTCTCTCTCTGTGACTATCATAAATAAATAAAAATTAAAAAAAAAGAAAAGAAAAGAAATGACAAATACCCACCATTTGCTTCGACGTGGATGGAACTGGAGGGTATTATGCTGAATGAAATAAATCAATCAGAGAAGGACAAACATTATATGGTCTCATTCATTTGGGGAATATAAAAAATAGTGAAAGGGAATAAAGGGGAAAGGAGAGAAAATGAGTGGGAAAGATCAGAAAGGGAGACAGAACAGGAGAGACTCCTAACTCTGGGAAACAAACAAGGGGTGGTGGAAAGGGAGGTGGGCAGGGGGTGGGGTGACTGGGTGACGGGCACTGAGGGGGGCACTTGATGGGATGAGCACTGGGTGTTATGGTATATGTTGGCAAATTGAACTCCAATTAAAAAAATGCTGCAAAAAAAAAAGTTCCATTTCCACACACATAGACTATATCAGTGTGACCGATCTTTTTAATCTTAGCCAATCTATTTGCTTAGTTTAGGGGCCATATATGCCTTCTGTTCTTAGAATCACTGAAAATCAAACAATATATTTTAAGATCCTTGTTTTTATGTATGTATGTATGTATGTAATGTATGTATGCATTTATTTTACTTCCTAGGAATTACAAGCCAGAACAAAAGATGAAAAAAGCATCAAAAGATAATCAGACTGGTTTGGGATTTGTGCAGGGCAAATGAGCCTATATTGAAGAAATGTGCACAAATATGATAAGGCATCTGATGGAGTAAATTGAACAATTCCTTCACTGAACCCTTACAATGCCCCAGCAGGTAGTATACTTGCAAAAGAAATGATTTGTTACTAGAGAACTGAACTCATGGTTCTACCTCTGACCTAGAGATTGGTTTTTCACTTCTCAGTTACCAAGTCTGTGAAATGAGGCCAATGACAGAAACAGCCACTCAATGGGCAGTGATAATTAAGGTTGTTTCACACTGAATGTACAAGGGAATTGTACAAGGGAAGACGCTGTCAACACAATTCACCACTGAAATGTATCTTGGTCACATGATCAGAAGAGAATGAGCACTGATTTCAGGAATGTAACAGCAGGTAGACATATAATTTTAGGAAGACCTACTCGGCTTAGCTATAGGTATAAATTTTGGAAAAGTGTAGAAAGGTATATTTGTGAAAAGGCACATTATGGTATACACAGAAAACACAGGAGTTGAGTCACAAACACTCGTTTTATTACTTGACTAGTTGCTGAGACTCTCTGAATTGTCATCTGTCTCAGCCATAAATGAAGCTCATTCTACCAATATCATAGGAAAAACAGGTGAGGATATTTATGAAATGCCCAGCACAGTGTTTGACATAAATGGGCAGCTCACCCAGCTCCTGGATTCAGTTTCATTAAAGAAAAAATGCTTGCCTGGAGGACATTATTTTAAAATTCACAAAGGACAGGGAAATCACCTTCTGGAAAACATTCTTAAAAACCAGAGTTTCAAACAAAACCACTAATTGGACAGATGTAGTGGGGGTGGGGGTGAGGGACACAGAAGAATGGAATAATCTTTGAGAAAGTACTACTCTTATTTTTCTTCTCCCCAAAATTAAGACAATTCCCTATTATCTATGTGATGAAATGACACAAGATCCCCTTGTGCTTTGTAACACAGAAAATATACAAAGCACTACCTAAATAATCAGACTTAAGCCAAGAAAGAAAGATATGCCTCTAGGCTGTAAATTCTGCTATATTTATCATAGGCCGTGTTACAAAAAGAGCCCATTCAATGTTGCTCCCATTTCTTCTGAGCTTTTACTTGAGAGTTTGTGTGCATGCATGCGTGCAAGCACATGCTGACTTATTTAAACTTACTTTCTACCACCTAATCCTACCTGACATGGTAAATGGAACAAAAATGTAATAAAGTAACTTACTAAATATACTTCATCTTTGTGCTTCTTGGAAGAAGAGACTGAGTAATCCCTCTCATCTAATATCTTGTGTTTCCTTCCCTACATGTGATCCCTATAAGGTTATCTTACCAAATCTAGTTTAAATTCCAACTGTAAGTCATGTTACCAGTCCTGTCCTTTCCTTTCATCTCCAGACTCTCATACCCAACTGCCTACTCAACATTTCCACTTGTATATCTCACAGGCCTGTCCTCCCACCCCAACTCACTCCTTCCCAGCACTCCCTATCTTATAACGGTAACTTTTCAGAAGCTCATGTCATAAAACTTGAAGTCATCCTTGACTCTTCCTCCTTTTATATTTTTTATTCTGTCATTGAATCCTATTAACTCAATCTTCAAAATCATTCAGAATTCAATGGCTTTTTACCACCTCTACTATTGCCCACTGATGCAGTCCACGGTGGTCTCTGTACTGGGTTAAGACAATAGCCAGTCTCCCTGCCTCCACCTTTTCCCACCTATAGCCTCATCTCAACTCAAACAGATCAGAGGATTGAGTAATTCTTGCAAAATTATACATTTGGTCATATCACTTCCCTGCTCAAAATCTCAATGGTTTCCATCTCATTCAAAATAAAACCAAATGCCCATAAAAATGATGTGCAACCCCTAGCCAACTCTGCTTTTTCTGCATTATGCTTACCCTGCTTTAGCCACTCAGGCTTCCCTGCTATTCCTCAAACATCCCAGGTATTTTTTTGCCTGAGGGCTTCTTCACTTGATGTTTCCTCTGTTTAGGGTCATCTTTTCCCAGAATATTTCATGCTTCTCTCCCTGAACTCCTTCAGATCTTTGTAAAAATGTCACCTTCTGAGAGAGGCCACTCCTTACTACTTTATTTAGAATTGCACACAGATACCCTTACCTTACCTCCTTTACTGCCTTATTTTTCTCTAGAACAATATGACTTACCATATTTTTCTTATTTTGTTATATTTCTGTCCCATGAGAGTGCAAGTTTCATGGAGTAGGGTATTTTGTTTACTTTATTCATTCATGTGGCCCCACCTCCTTCATATGGCCCTATGCTCCATAACTTTTTGTTGAAAGAAGGATTTGATTTCTAGCAAAGTTCTGGAGCTGGTTTCACTACTCTGAAAACAGTATACATGCTTAGAAGTGACGATCTTATATATGAGCATGCATTAGGGAGGGAGTCTTTCCTTACTCGTGTTTGTTCTAGCACATTTAAAGAGAATGTGGAGAGGCAGGGACTAGAGAATTTTCCAATGTCAGAAACTAAGTATGATACAAGTATGATGATATTCTCAGTTTTCTGATATTTTTTTGTCTCTGGCAGAGTCAGTCTCTTTTGCAGAGAGGAGCCAACATAGGATGTAGTCACCTAGGTATGTGGCATACTCATAGAATCAGAAAAAAAAAATTTTTCCTCTAGGAGTGGGGCTGCCTGTAGGTTTCCATGAGTCTCTTCTTTGACTCTAGGAATGATATACCAGGGAGCCTAGGAGAATAGTACATTATACCTAACATTCCCCCCTTCAGTGTGAAGCACACCATAATATAACATCTTTTGAGGGTAAATTATCCTTATATGGGGTCAGAAGGTTGACACTCTGAACTAGGAGAGGGTGAAAAGATCCTACCTAGGTCTAGATGTGAACATCAATGAAAGAGAGAGAGAAGGCAAAGAAATGCTATGCATTGATAACTTTTCTAAAGTTTTTTTCTAAAGATTTTACAAGAAATATGTAATCTGTGGCACAAAGGAATTTGCTTAAATCACAATATTTAATAAAAGTTCAATACTCAATATTATCTAGTAGATATTTGTAACAGCAATCTGTCACTAGGAAAGTCATAAATTTTACTGTTGCCAAAATCACATCCTTGGAGAAAAGTTAAGGATGATTTTAAATCTCCCTTTGTAAAAACAGCAACTAGCCATCCCTTAGATAATGAGCTACAAAAAGACAAATTAAAGGGGAATTTTCTGATCCTCTAAGCTGTAGGCTTTACTGTGAGAGGAAAAAACATTTTTCTATCATATTTAAGCACATACAGAGGAGAAAAGCAGCAAAGCAACCACCCAAGGATCCAGCAACTCTTAATTTTGAAGCTCCCCCAAAGATATAGAAAATTTTAACCCTTTTAATAGTTATGCTAGTATTTACTTTTACATTGGTAAGTAATATAGTTGGTTTGCCTTATTACTTTCCTTTTCTTCAGTTCCTGGAGTTGATCCACACAATCACAAAAGACAATAGTTAATTCTTATTTTAAGCCTGTTCAAAGTTTACAATCATTCATCTTATTTATTAGATTGAGAGTAAGGCATTCCAAAGATTGAAGCCTTTGTACGGAGCCATGGGAAGAGGATGACCCTTGGAGGAGAGAACTGGATTCTGGCCTGGCTTTTGCCATGTGCTCATTCTGAGACCCTGGGTTATTCATTTGACCCCTAATGGCTCTGGAGTTTCTGCATCTGCTTGAAATGGTTGGATTAGGTGATTTCTAAAGCCTCTTCCAGTTCCAAATCCCATGGCTGTATTCATCAGGCAACCTCTTGGGCCATGCTTCAGGCTCCTTCAAAACCAGGAACACAAACCACTCTTATTCACATTCAGGCCAAATTCACAGACCCATAACATCAAAACTCTTTTCCCAAACATATTCAGGACAGCTCAGGGAGCCAACAAATGTGGAGAAAATCATTTCCAGGAAAATCTAAGGGATGCCTTTGACAATCAGCCAAAATTACATGTCAAATTGGTAGAGGTGGGGGTCATGAATCTAATCCAGGTCCAATAAATAGGAAGATGACACTAAGCTTTGGATAGGGTTATAATGAGGATTAGTTCTTTGCAGAGCTGGCTGCTATCCAAGCTAATATGCTGAGAAGAATGACCCAATATTTGGGAACGGTCATGGAAAAGCTTGGGGCTTAACGTCTTTGTGTATTTAGCTGTATCAATTGGGTTAAACGTACTGAATACAATATTTTGGGGAAAAAATAATTGGAAATAAAAAGGGGAAAATAATCATTTGTATATTTTAGAATGCTTTAAAAACTTATATAAAATGTATATCATATTCATTATAACAATGAAAAGTTATTTTAAGTCATGTTAATAGGCAAATATATGCCTCAAATCCTGCTTTTTTTGATACCACTTTATGTTGACTGATGCATTTTTTTAAATAACATTTTATTATTTTCAAGGCAGAGATATGGCAAAATATTTTCCTTAGAAGGAGTAAATCCCTTTTATTTTAGAATGTCCTCAGGTTAAGAATGTTAGCAGCTCATGGATAAATTCATTAGAGCAATTTCTAATAAATCACCTGCTAGAACTCATATTGTTTGCCTCCCTTCCCACAGCAAAATAAACATCATAAAAATAGATAAAATATCTGGTTTCTTTCTTATTTTATATTCAATGCCTGGCAGTGTCTAATACCTAGTAGGTCCTCAACTATTTTCTGATGAAGTAATATCCCTTGGCATATATTATAATGGTTATATAAACAATTGCTCATACCGATAAATAGAGAAATGAAAGCATTCCCATTAGGCATATCATTATATTTAGTGCCAAGTAATAAAAAATAGGCAAGGGGCAGACTGATACTTCCTAGAAGCCTTCAAAGAGAACAGTAACTCCTTAAACTCAATCTGAGGTTCTAGAAAAAAAAAAAAAAGAGTGATATGCACAGTTAAACTGGATGAAAAGACTTCACTGAAATGAGACAGATTATGATTTTCCATCTCTGAGCTAACACTGCGTTTTCACTTGAAGCTGATTTCTTCCTTTTGATGACATCCACTACAACTCAGTGTTTTGGAAAGAGTATGGATGCCACACACAGGCTATTTGACACTAAGTTGTATGTATACTTTCTACTGTGTAACCTTTGGTGACTTAGACTTTCTGAGCCTGAGCTTTTCATAGGTTTCATGACTTAAGGAGACTTAAGGAGAAACAAGGACAAAATATATTTGAGGCACTAGTATAGTGCCTGGCCAAAAAATATATGCAATGAAGTATAGCTCTTGTTATCATATGATTATTTACTCCTGAATAGGGAAGAAAGGGAATGTTTCAATTTAGCTTTCCTAATGAATATCTTCCTTCAATGAGGAAAAAAAGAATCCAAATAAATTTTTAAGGTCTGAGTCCTTTTTATTCACGAGTCTGAAAAGGCAAAGAAATGAAAATTCCAAAAGTAGATAGGTGAACTTTTAAAATCAAAATGGCTTATAGGGTTGCTTTTTAAAATACATGTAGCAAAAAAAAAAAAATAATAAAATAAAATAAAATAAAATACATGTAGCAAAAAAAAAAAATAAATAAATAAAATAAAATACATGTAGCAAACAACAACAAAAAGGAATAAGTAATGGAATAGGTAATGCCAATTTCTCACATGAATCATCTTCCATTTTATTTGTAGTTGCTAAGGAAATTATGAATGCCATCTGAAAAATGGCCACTCATTTTTCCCCAAGTGTCTTTTAACTCTCCCTTCACTCAATTGACTCCACATCCACTTGACTGCCTTTTAGTTTTCTTTGTGACTGATAAAATAGCAAAAATATGACTTTTGTGCAAGATACTACTTTATCTTTATGACTATGTATGGTTATAGCTTTCCTAGAGAAAGAATCAAATGTAAATGTAGTCTTTTTCTCAATTATCCACAGGCAGTTTATTTAAAAGTTATATTTCTTAAATATGCATTGTTACATAAGGCATTTGTATTCAAATGTAAGAAAAAAAGTACTTAGGAAAAACATAAATGATTCTGGATAATTCATTGTTTTAGTTTTTCTTGGCCACCACTGCTCTCCACTGCAGATAATTGAATTGGCAGCACCAGTGAGTACTGATAATAAAGGCAATAATTCTTTAAAATCTTAAATCAAAAGGGCAGAATTTCTTTTAAAGGCAAAAATTCATAGGACCATGCACATAACTCAAAAACTGTAAAAAACAAAACAAAACAAAAACTTGTGCATACACGAAAGCCAATATACCTCTCCCCAAACAGAATATAGTCTTTTGATTTTCTCCAATCCTATCAGGAACTGACACCTGATTGTAGATGTAAAGATTCAGGCTCTGGAACCCTTCCTTCAAGTCATTCACATAACCTTCCTATCATTTTAATATTAGCTGTGAAGTTGCCTGCATTGCTAAAAAGGCTTATCAAACACAAAAATAGGGTTGCAGTCCTATAATATCACTGGTAATTTTAACTGCCAATAATCCAGTAAAGAATTCTGGATGTGTCTGGTTGCTTGTTGGCTGCAAGTTGGGTCTCTCCGGCAGCTGATGCTAAGATGGAGTGTGGAGAGCATATATTAAGGAGAGGTTCTAGGATTGTTACTTATTAAAGGTAATGCAAGGAAGTAGGAGTGGACAGAGGGAGAAATTGAGCTATGATGCAGGCCTGACCTCTGCTGGACCCAATGGAAGCTCCAGAGCTAGAATGTCCCTTGGTTTTTCTGAGTTGGGCCAAGATGGCCAAGTATTAATACTACAACATTGATTATCCCTTGGATGTGGTCTGTCCCATGAAAGGCATGACCTTGGGCTATGTGGCTCTCTATACCTAAGTAGCTCCCTGTCAGGAGCTGATACCTGAAGGTTGTCTATTAAAAGCACTTCCAGATGTTGGGGCAACAAATTCTTCACTGAAGGGGCATTTGGGTGGCATGTCCAGTTTCACCACATTCTTTGATACTTCCAAGGTTAGTTAGGTTTCTTATTATGATTAGTGATAGACAGATTTAGAATAAATAACTGTAGGCATCCCACTCATAAGTCTCTGCTTTCCAACAGAGGTGAGTGGCTTGGATTCATCTATCCCACCATTGATATAACAGTGGTTACTTCTAGAATCATCCCAATCTCCTGAGACTTCTCTTGACATCTCAGGTGGGAGTATCAAATGTATGACAATGAGATAATGACAATGAGGAAGAAATTAAATTTGCACAGTTTTTAATATATTAGCAAGGAGAATTATTCATTTCCCATAAGATCTAATTGCAGCTGTGTAGGGATTACACTATTTCTGATTTTATTTTTCTCCAATAGAACACCTGTTGCAGTCAACAATTTAAGGAAATTCCTAATATTCTTGTCTACATTTAGGAAAAAAATAGCTATGCCTCTGAAGTGGTGGCTACTTTATTTCTCTAAGTCAAGACTTCGGTCACTGACTATTTAATAACATAATCAGCAGGCTTCCAAACTTTCCATTTGATATTTAAATGAAAAGTAGAGATAATCAGTATTGAAGGTCATCTTCAATCTACCCTCTCACCTCTTGAATTCTAAAGAAAGGTCGCTTGGAACTTGACCTCCTACTTATACTAAGAGTGTCAAGTGTTAAAGAATTAAAAACAAAAGCAGCATACTAGTTGCTGTCAATCAGGAGGGGCTTTGTTCTGCTCTTTATTGCAAAAGGCATGATGCTCTCTGAATGGAAGGAGCAATCAGCCCATGTCAAGCCTGCTACCAGGAACATTTGACACTGTCACACTAGAGGGCCATCCCACAGGCTGGGCCAATCACTTGATGTTCAATGGAACTTAACAATAAAACACAGCACAATAAAAGTGTCCACTGGAAACATCACAGCATATAACTATAAGCTGTTCTGTATTTTGTAGGCTTTCTAAAATGAAAAACCTTGACCTGTCTTTTCTCAAATGGGCTTACTGGCACTTGACAGTCTTTCCATTGCTACCCTTGTTTGGCAAGAAACACAGGAAGAAAATTGTCCCAACACAGACAGAAATGGCAGGGGACCAAAAAATAAAAGTGTCTTTGATTTCTGTAAACATGAATTATGTCTAGTTTGGCGTTATGTGAGTTTGAAGAATAGACAAAGAAAGAGCAAGGCATACTTTTTCATATGGGAAAAAAAGGGGGGAAAATGAGTGCTTTTTTTCCCCAAAAAGACAGATTTAGTAGTTTTTCTTGTTAGATGTTTCTTTTGTTTTTATGGTGAAGACAGTGATAATTAACTCATCGCTATACTTATGAAAAATCATTTTAAAAGGGGACTGTATTTCCAAAATAAACAGGTCCAGAAAAGATGGCTATCTGATAAAAAAAATTAAGGATAATGTCATTATTAATCCCTGATATTACATCTAAATGTTTTAGCTATGAGGATGAATGTGTTTATTAACTCAATCAGCAAAATCTACCTGGGCACATAGGAAGTTGTAGCTTATTTCACACAACTTACTTCATTTCTTGAAATAATAATCTTTAAAAGAGAAACTCTACAGGCATTGTCATAATTTGTTTAAAATATCTGTGATAAAACTTTATATTTTATGGTTATTCGAGGAAAGAAGCATTAATATAGAACAACATTATCCAGATGTCAAAAAGCTCCCTTTCATGAAAGATATGAATTCCAAGCAGTTCCTTCATGTTTCCTGGATTTTTCAACCATATAAAGGTAGAGACAATTCATATACTGTGTCCCACTTGAGTTTCAAAAGTATGCAACATACCTCCCACCATTTGTTTGCCATCTAAAAGCGATGCTATGGTGACCACTCTGAGGTCTCAGTTATTTCAAGAACAGATAAATAGGAAACCATCCGATTCAAGAAAATGAATGAAAAATGAAATCCTAGCAAAAAAAAAAAAAAAATGCTGGTAAAACTCCAGGATTTTAGTTTTCCTAATACCACATTCTATTCTTAGGGTAATTTGGAAAAGCAATAAGGCAAATGTCCTAAGACACAAAGCTTTCAGGGAAAAAAATACCTGAGTCAGTGTGGTTTTGCTAAGGCATCTCTCTGTTGGATACAGAGCATTTAAATGATGGAGATTGAATTTGTGAGCATCCTTTCTGTTCATGGCTCCATCCCTGAAGATCTGAAAGTGTTACAAGATGTCACTGGTTGTTCTGCTCGAAGAGTTTCTTGTGGGAGAGTGGTGTCGTGGGGTACATGTTTTCATACTGTGTGAGCTCTGCCAAATCCTGAGTCTAAGCTTCACTCTGGCATCCCTGGAGATGTCCTGTGTAGACAGCTCCTCCTTCACGCCAGTGCTGCCTGTGAGATAAACAATGAAGCGTGGCCATCGAGCCTGCTCAGACCTGGGAGTCTTCATCGTGTGTCACTCTTGGTTAATATCATGACAATATCATAGTGCTCCTTCTAGAACAGAGCAACTCAGGATCATGGATACTGCAATGTTTTCAGAGACTTTACTAGAGATGGGGGAACTGTAAGTATCAATGCAGATAAATAGGACACTGGGGTTAGGCTACAGAAAGCAAATGATTAGAAATGTTGGGACTAGAAAGTTTCTGTGAGAGGGATTTTCATGACAATTGTAGGCGTACTGTGGATTTGTACATGGTTATGATTTCTCTTCCCAACATAAAATAGCAGAAATCTCACAATCAATGGCATATGCTTCCTCTGTACTGGGGGCCAATTATTCTGTCACAACAGACTGGAAGCCTTCAGCAGGTGACATCACGTCCTTGGAGCTTCAATGGCTGACAATTGCTAGAACCAGCTTGATGTGAATGACAGTCATTGAAGAGAATGTAGAGTCCTTGCTGGTCCACCTGCTGCTTTGTTGGAGAATGAAGAAAACTTCAGCCAGGACCCCTTACTCTCAAGTTTTCAGGCCATAAACAAACCCGAAATTAACATAATTCCTTCCGTGAAGAGTAACATAAACTGTGAGTTAGTATCATCCTAACTCTCAAATCCGAATAGCACCACCACTTCCTGAGTCTCAGGTTGTCCTCCCCACAACCTTGTGATGTGATTATGCTGATAATGCTTCTCTGCGAATTAAGGTTTGCATAGGTTCCAGTCAACGTGGGTAATAACAGAAGAAAATGCAAAGAGTAGAACAAATGAACTATAGTCATTCACAACAAGAAAAAACAAATTTTGGTAAATTTTTATATTAAATAAATCCCATTTTTAAATCATGATCATGTCCAACTTCACCCAGTTTCACTCTTTGTGCTTAAGTGCTCTACTTAAACACTCTCTTACTCTCTGGAGGGACTTCTCAGACACTAGGCTCAGAAAAAAGAAAGAGCTCCTACAAGATGTGATTGCTTCAGGTTATAAGAGCAAAAGGGGAGACAAAAGTGAATTTCATTTGCATAATGTGCCACTTTTAAGGACCATATCCTGATCCAAAGGAAAAGTGTGTGTGTGGGGGGGGCTTACTTCGTATACTTGTTTTCTGCATTAAAAATTACTTTTTAAATTTCATGCAAAATACTAGATTTAATGACATACTCATGAATCCAGCTGCTAGGAAATCTTTCAACTTCTTACCCTTTAGTGTAATGGGATTGTCATTCACTCTGGACATGACTGAAGAAGCTATTTGGTGAGTCAAATATCCTTTCTAGATGAAACCTATTGTCTTGTAACAAACACAAGGGAATTGACACTAAGAAGTATGTCCCATTGGAAAACTATAGAATCACCTTTTAATTAAGCCAGTGGTCATGTAACAAGAGTCTTGCTAACACTATACATTTAGAATTAAGATCTCACATTGCCAAGCAATGGCCAAAGCTAATGAACGTCATGTTGCCCTCTTTTATGAAAACAAAAATTGATCTTAATGGGTAAACACTGCTAACTCTTGGGTAGAGATATAGTATGCTGGAATGTTAGTTTTTTTTTGTTGTTGTTGTTGTTTTTGTTTTTTGTTTTTGTTTTTTTTGCTTGTCAAAAATCTAAAGTCTCAGGGTGCCTGTGTGGCTCAGTCGTTGAGCATCTACCTTTGGCTCAGGTTGTGATCCTGGGGTCCTGGGATCATTCCCACATTAGGCTCCCTGCAGGGAGCCTGCTTCTCCCTCTGCCTGTGTCTGTGCCCCCCCCCCCCCCTCTCTCTCTCTCTCTCTCTCTCTCTCTCGGTGTCTCTCATGAATAAATAAATAAACTCTTAAAAAAACAATAAAGAAATACAATCTTTTTTTAAAAATCTAAAGTCTCCACTGAAATCTAACATTTCTTACTAGTCATTTCATTCACAAAGCTTGCAAGCAACATAGCAACTCAGAATTTTTAATTAATGATACTGCAACTGTGATACCAAGGAAGAAAAAAAAATTACCAATCTAAAATTGTTGAATCTCCACTAGGTGCCAGCTACTTTACATGTGTTTTCTCAAAGTAATCTTGTAAAATAGGCATTATTATTGCCATTTTATAAATATATGTATACCATTTTAATTCGATGGGGGGAACTTGATGCAAAGGTGGTAAAAAGTGAAAAAGCACTACATACAGCAAAAATTTTGAAGAGATCAGATGCCAGATACTTCTTAATGGATGCTGTTTTAAGAGGGTTATCTAAATATAACCTAGAAAGTGTTATAATAAATAGGATGTGTGCTAATATTTCTGCAGTGCCCAGAATACTCATACAAGCAGTTCACTTAATGTTATGCCCTGGTAGTGCCATGTTATAGCAAAGTGTTCTTCATCCCTCCATTTCTAGTAAGTCCATCACTATGAAATAAGTACAAATTCACATTATTAGGTTTGATTTGGAAGATTCAGAGTCAAGATTCTAGATGCCTAGTCTTATTCTGAAAGGTCTGTGTAATCTTTAACTGCTCACTTAATTTTTGCCTGTTTCAATGTATAAAATAAAAAATGAAATTCAATGAAATAAAATGAAATAAAAGGCTAGTGTATGTTTCAAGAAAGGATTGGCATATATAGAACTTTTTTTTTTTTTTTTTTTACTGAATCAGTTTTCCCAGTATGGAAATATAGATACATTGTGGCCTTCCATGGGGAAGGCAGTACAGCCCAGTAATGTAGATGGACCCTAAAAGAACTCAGGTGGACCTGAGTTCAGGTTGTATTCCAATAACTGCCTAGTTTTATCCTGCAGAACTGTAGTTCAACCCTGCTTTTGACTTAGTGTTGTGAAATGTAAATGAGGATGATTATAATAAACATGTATGCCTAAAGGGGTTGTTTTGAGAGTGAAATCTAGCACTGACATACTCATACACATTAGTTATTATTAATCTCCAGAGGGCTCTTCATCAGTCTTTTTAGCCTTCAGGTGTGCTGCACAATAATTCCATTCTCTGAGTTGCAGTGAGTATTCATTGTTTATTGTTTGTTTGTTTTTAAGGGGGTGACATTTCCTATCTAAATCTTTTAACTTTGAACTGAAAACTTTCAGGATGCCTGGGTGGCTTAGTGGTTGAGCGTCAGCCCTCAGCTCAGGTCATGATCCCAGGGTCCTGGGATCGAGTCCCACATCAGGCCACCTGCATGGAGCCTGCTTCTCCCTCTACCTAGGTCTCTGCCTCTCTGTGTGTGTCTCTCCTGAATAAATGAATAAAATTTAAAAATAAATAAAAATGAACTGAAAACTTTCTAACTGTTCCTCATCACCTTAAGAGTTAATTTCAAAAGGTTTAGGTAGGTTAATAAGGAAGGCCCTTCAAGGTCTGCCCTTGACTTACTTCTACAACTTCACCTTTCTCTACAGCACAGTAGTCTCTATTCCCAGCACATACACAGACTCACTATCTCCTCCAGGTTACTTAGAGTTCCCCAATTTGCCTTGTTTTTGTTTGTTTGTTTGTTTTTGGTTTTTTCCCTCTTTCTCTTTTGAAAGAGGGAATATTCTGCAGGAATATTCCAGAACTCCCTTCCCTTTCTTCCCTTAGCTAATTATACCTTTGTCTTTACTTTTCATGGAACACATTCCTAAACTATTGAGTTGTGATTCCCTCCTTTGTGCCTCCTTGTAACTTACTATAGCATTTACCATACATAAAGTTCTATAATTACCACTTATCTTCCCCGTCTAACCCCCCTAAACTCTAAGATCCTTGAGAACAGGTATAATTTGCTATTCATAGCTATACTCCTATAGCCAGCCTACAGAGTATCTATCTGTAGAATAAATAAACTAGGGAACATGGGCCCTGTAAGGGATGTAGGTACATGTATTCCAGGGAAATTCTGGAGACTCATCAGGTCTTTCACAGGACCTGCCTTACTGAAAGGACTTCAGACACAACACAGTTTGGTGTTGATTCAACAGCACATGGGAAAGGATGAGAAAGAAGCCCTTCCTGTGCTGTCTTCACTAAGAAATCACTCTCTAGCTTATCACAGCAAAGAGTCTCTACAGTTTGATGCTTAACTGAAACACATCTATAATAGACCTCAGGGCAGATACTGAAAAGTTAGAAAAAGCTGTCCCTTGGATCAAGGGCTCAGAGGGAAAAAAAAAAGGATTTCCAGAGGCCACACAGTTTGGCAGTGTGACTTTATTTAGGATTTGGCTAAAATAGCCTAGACTGAATTTCTATCTTAGGAGATCTCTTAGAAAGCTGAATAAATATAAGTACTAGGGTGTCTATTCATTTTGTCTAAGTACTGACACTAAGTCCAGCCCCCTTGTTCAGTCTCACAGGAAGTAAGATAAAATACTGGGCCATGATCATCCTTTATACAAGTGCTATTTGAAGTACTTTACTATCCAAGGATCAGCAGCAATGGTTCACCTGGGCATTTGTTAGGAATGTAGACTCTTAGGTCCTACCCCAGATCTATAGAATCATATATAATCAGAAGGAGATCTTATGCACAGGTAGTATAGATATACACGCAGCATTTTCATATTATGAATCCCCACACCTTTCCCTGTTGCAACACAGTAATATGTATCAGAAAATTTAATATGTCTATACCTTATAGATAAGTTGTTCATTATAATATGATGATATTATGCAGGCATTAAGATAATATTTATTGAGAACTTTTTTGATGTATACCTATATACACTATACATACTGATACATACCTTTATATATTTAAACCACAATGCCAGCTGAATAAAAGGCTGCAGGAGTCTATACACATCTTAATCTCTGCTTTTTTTTGTGGTTATGTGAAAACAGAACAAAAGCTGGAAGGACAAAGTTAATAGTGACTACCTCTGGGTTATTTATAGGTTATTTTCATTTTCATATTTGCACATTCTAAATTTGAGGCATTAGGAACTGCTTGTGCATTGAATCAAAAGTTACAGAAAAATTCTTCATGTATGCATCTGACAAAAATGAATGGGGGATGTTTACATTTGCTTTTATAAAGGGAACATCAGGATACATTGTTGTGTGGAGAAAGCTACATGGAGAAAACTATGAATAGTATGCTATCATTTATCTTTTAAAAAAATGGGGACAGAGTGTAAATACACACACGTTTTTACTTATAGTAAAAAAGTAAAGGATAAGCCCTAATTAAAAAATATTTATGTGTGGAAGGAAGGATTGAGGTAGAGAAGAAAGGAATACAAATAAGACTTATTTGAATATACTATGTTTTTTAAGTTTTACTTTAGAAGTATGCTAATATTTTACATAATTGTAATAAAAATTAAATAAGCAGTCACAAAAAATTGAAAGTAAAGTAAAACAAACAAGCCCACAGAGGATACAGTTATTGTCATAAGCACAAGGAAAATAACTATATAAAGTGATTTTATTAATCTTTTTATATCTTTTTTTAAAGAGTTTATTTATTTATTTGACACAGAGAGAGCACAAGCAGGGGGAGAGGCAGAGGAAAAAGAAGAAGCAGACTCCCTGCTGAGCAGAGAGCCCCATGTGGGGCTCTACCCCAGGACTTGGGATCATGACCTGAACCAAAGGCAGATGCCTAGCCAACTGAACCACCCAGGTGCCCCATAAAGTGATTTTAAAAGACAGTGACTTGACTGTAAATCTTAGTTGGGATATACCTTACACGAAATAAAAAAGAACTACAAAATTGTTTTAAACTTTCAGTGTCATATTGTAGGTGGTAAGACCTTATTGTTATTCTAAGATTCATTTTAAAAATGAATAAGAAGTTGATAGTCTCCTTAAAAACCAAGATTTTTGTTATAAAGAAAAGGGATACAGACACAGGCTCAAAGGTTAAAAAAGGAAACTAATGGTTCTGAATTTGAATTGGAAATGTATTTATGAAATCAAAATGTATTTTATCTTGGAAAAAAAATCCTGTTCTGTCCATTAAAAACGCCTATAAACAATGACCAAAGCAAAAGCAATGAGCACAGGCTGTACTCAGATTTTGGATTTTAATTATAATTTCCCACCTAAAACAAAACAAAGCAAAGCAAAGCAAAACAAATTAAAAAAACAAAAACAGTAAAACAGAGCTCTTTGAAAAATTAGCTGACTCTAGTGCTGAAACAGGAAAACTATAAAATCGGTTTGGGATATCTTACCTGACTTCAAAGCAAAGAAACCAAGAATGTCAGGATTGTATCACAAAGACTGCTATGACCAAAACTGTGTTCTCTCAAAATTTGTTAGTTGGAGCCCCACCCACTAGTGTGATGATATATAGGAGATGGAATAATTGGGAGTGAGTTGTTTCAGCTGAGGTCATGAGGGTGGGGCCTTCATGATGAGATTAGTGTCCTTGTAAAAAGAGATACCAGAGAGCTTGTTTTTTTTTGTTTTGTTTTGTTTTGTTTTTTTCCTCTTTTCCATGTGAGAATGTAGGAAGAAAGATGATCTGCAAGCCAGGAAGAGGGCTTTCACCAGAAACCAACCTGCTAGCATCCAAATCTCAGACTTCCAGCCTCCAGAACTGTGAGAAATAAATTTGTTAAGTCACCCAATCTATGGTATTTTGTTACGGTAGCCTGAACAGACTAAGATAATAATAACTCAGAAACCAATATGAAGAGGTTTCCAATGACCTCCTCAAGTGAGACAATTTCATTGTCAATAAAACATATAACTTCAATGGGTTAAAACAAATAGGGTGCCTGGGTGGCTCAGTCAGTTAAGCATCTGTCTTTGGCTCAGGTCATGATTCTGGGGTTTTAGGATTGAATCCTCCATCGGGATCCCTGCTCTGTGGGGAGCCTGCTTCTCCTTCTCCCTCTGTCTGCCACTCCCCACACTTGTGCTCTCTCTGTCAAATTAAAAAAAATTAAAAACCCACAGCAAATATATTTATTTCCATGAATTCATAATGATCTTCCAAACAAGATAAAACAAAACATAACAAAAAGAACTTTACTGGTCACCTTTCCAAAATATTAGGGAAGGAAATTACAATATTTGACTACAAAAGAGACAATTAAGCATGTATCTTGCCTTTCCTACAAACTATATTACAGAGTCACTGAATACTTCAAAAGTGGCAATATCTTTTTATACAATTATTCCATCTAATAAACGAGAAAGGATTAACAGAATTAGAATATCACTATTTTGCCATTCCTAATGGATTAATGGATCTTGACAATAATCGTCAAAGGCTATTTGCATCACACACACACACAAATGAGACAACCAGACATTACATCCCTCCTGATGGAAGTGCATGCCACTATTTATAATCTTTCCAAACCTCAAACTCTACTTATCAATTCATAAGAATCATAGGGTCTTAGGAGCAGATAAAATGAAACTATGGGGATGCTATACCAAAATTCATACTGTAGCAAACTCTACAGGACAAGTAGCTTGGTTTCTTATATATGTAAAAACAACAACAAACCCAAACCAAAAATTCCAAGGCAGGGTGGTGAAGGGAAAGGATGAAGAAGAGACCTAGAATTGAAACAAGATTTAAGAGATATCTCATCTATTCACATGTGTAGACACTATTTGGATCCTTATCCAAAAAAACTATTTGAAACTTTTAAGAGAAAATATGAACATTGAACATTTAATGATATTAACGGACTATTAATTTAAGCTTTAATGTTGGCATTGGGTCTATTTTTTAAGGGCTTTTATATTTTAAAGATGCATGCAGAAATAATTACAGATGTTATATTTATAATTTGCTTCAGAATGATCTGGGAGGAAAAAGAGTGAGTGGGATTATAAATGAAACAAGAAAAAAAAAATAAATGAAACAAGATTGGCCATAAGTAAATACTAGTTGGCTTAGAAGAGCAAAGATCTCCATTATGCTACACTCTCTATCTTTGCAATGTCTAATATTTTTATTATAAAAATGGAAGACACTTAAAAACCAATAGAAAAATGAACAAAGCAAATGGATCTATATCTCACAGATTTGAAATGGCTAATAGACATATTTTTAAAAGATTAGTATCAGTATACCAAAATGTGTAAATTAAAATCAAAACTTACTTTTCACGTATGTAAGACAAATATAAATAAAAAAAGAGAAAGTTTTAAAAATGAAATTCTGTGTTACTTGATCTACTAGTCTAAGATAGGAAAACAAAACCAAATCTCAGGTTCTTCTATGATACACTTGCCTTAGCAAGCTGCTTCTGAATGAAGATGTAAAGGCCTCATTAGGATTGGAATCTTGAATATCTTGTTTAAAGCAAATGTCCACGCTGTCACAAACCTTAGTCCTTAAATAATCACCTAGATCACTCTCTAGGGTTTACTTCTTAAGTGTTACCTTATATAATTGCCAGTTTTAAATCAAATTTGTTGATAGTGAGGTATTTTTCTCTTTGTTGCTTCATGAGGAATGATGTGATTCTTAAGCCTTATAAGATAATACAAGGAAGAGAAATGTGAGCCATTCATACTATGGTAATATATGGAAAGAGAGAGAGAGAGAGAGAGGTTTAAACTTTGAAAACTTACTCTTAGAGAGCTAGCAGACTACAGACAGCACAGCTACAGACCCAGGAACCAATGGAAATTCAAAGAATGATATTCATTCTTGTGAACAATGGAGTTGTTCTATTAGTTTGTTCATTTATAGGTATGTTAAGGTCATTTCAGTACATTATATTAGGCTCCATCCCATTATATGCTCCATCTTGAAAGTCCAACACCATGACCCTTAAGCTAAATATAGCAGCATTTGAAGACAGACTTTTTATAATATTTTTTAATATGGTGATGTTAATTCTGTTAATTTTTCTTGCAACAAAAATGTATAATTACATTCAAAGTATCAAAACAATAATGAAGAGTAGGTTCTATGTTTTTGCATAAAATGGCCCCTCCTTAATAAAGATATAGCATAGCCCACATGAAGTTCTAAAATTTTTAATATTTTGAAAAAAGTGAATGGGAAGACTTGAGAGATAGTAATAGATTTTTTCCTTTGTGTATTGTTAGACATACACAAATTCTCTTCATGCTTGCATGCAACAGTGTTTCATTGATGCCCACATCTTAACTAACCAACCATAAAAATAAGCACATTTGGATAAGTAAACAATGAAAAAGAGAGTATTGAGGAGAAGTCAAGTTTTCTCCAAATATTATAACTTTCCATTTACCAAATTCATGACAATGTCCATTATAACGTGGCTATCGAATTTACATGAAAAAAAAATCTGGTTTACAGCACTTTCAGACACAAACTGTTCCAGTTTTATTATTCCAATAAAAGCAATGGATTGTTGATTCTCTATTTTCCTCTCTCACCAGGGATTAAATTTTGCCAAGGTTGCATTTGCTGTGTATGTAGAATTCTATGCATTACTCAGAACTTTCTGGACACTTATAAAACTGAAGCCCTGTGGCTATAAATAGAAAAACAGGAGTCTGAAGAAGGAACATTAATTTCCTAGGAATGTAGGCACAGCCACAAGCCTGTCCCTTCGGGGAGCCCACATAAAATGAAGCATCAGGTATGAAGATTTCTGTGTTGCTTTCCCCCCTTAGTTATTAAGACTGAGGTATACATGGAACATGTCAGAAGAATAACAATTATCAGCAATATAACAAAAGGACAAAAGCCAGTAGAATCTGCAAGTGAATGCACTACTAAGCAGATCAGGTAACAGAGTAGTTATCTAAGTTTTTGTATAATAAGTTCCATTCTTTGTGAAGCAGAATAATAGGTTAGAATAAACTCTGCCCTGGCAGTTCATGGATAACATATTGATATGCAAAGTAGTTCTGATGGGTAGATAAAAGAATGCAAAGAAAGGGAGCCCGGGTGAAGTTCTGGTCATGTTCCCCCCAAAAGTCAACAAGCATGTGGGGTAAAACAGATAAAGATGACTATGCAGTGGGCTCATTAAGAAGCAAGTGTGCAAGGGCTGATGGGGAAGAAGACACAATTCCATGGGCAGGTTATAGCTTTTCTTTACCAAAACTATGTATGTTTCTATACCGAATTTCAATATAAACCCATTACATCCTCAAGATTGTATGTGTAAGAAGATGCTCAATAAAATGTCCCCAAATTCATACCAATATTACTGTCCAAGTAATTGGAACATGTGCTGTTGGAGCCCGTTGATACATACTCCCTGTCCTTCCAACCACAGGGCACACAGGCACTGCATTTCTTTATGTCAGGACTTCCTTGGCTGGCCAGAGCTACCCAAGCTTCCTCTAGCAACCTAGATGTACTGGAAAACTAACAAATCACAATGAGGGATCATTAACTAGTGACTGTCAGGGGTTAATGTATAAATGCCCCTGTTCCTTTGCTCCTTGGATGGGATAACTCCAAGGTGGGTGTCTTGCTTTGGTTCATAGAGGTGCCCTGCTGGGTCTGAGCTCCAGTCACCTACAGTGGTAGTTGGTTTAATAAGGTACTGTTTCCTTAATGCCCCAAATAAATTACTTGTTCTTGAATCTTTATCTCAATATCTGCTTCTTGGGAAGCCCAAGTTAATGCCATAAATATTGTCAACCCTCAAGTATTGTAAATGATGTGATTTTATGATTATCTACCTTTCCGTCTTCTTGTGGCCTCTGTTCAGGAAGGAGAGGCCAGCAGTCACACATGATACAGTGTGGCTGATATCACAAAAGATCTCTCCTTCCCAGTTCTTATATAGTGTGTATTGCTTAAGGACCTTTTTAACAATCAAACTTAATTTCTGAGTAGTTTAAGTGATCCCGATTAATTAGCTTGCCATGATAATGGCAGCTTTCATTCACTATGTTCTACTCTATTTACTAGATGCATTTATTTTGCCTGTGAGACAGGTACTATTATAGTCCTCATTTTTAAGATAACAAAGCTGAGAACCTAACCCACATGAGGCCACACAGCTTAGTAAGGAACAGAGCTAGGCCAAGGAGCGAGGACCACTTGAGTTGGATGTCTGCTAGCTTCCATAACCAAGTGTCTTCATACATCATTGCTGCACATCAAGACCCTAAGGGAGTTGTTTAACAGAGAAAAGAGAGGATTTTTTAAATGTCAGTGCCTAGGGGATCTTTATCTAAAGCAAGTAGGAAGAAAGAATATTGAAATCCTAGGGATTGGCCTTGGTTTAGGGGACACACAGCAGCCAGTGAGCCCTAGGCATTCCTATTTGTCCCATCACCATCTTGTTCCATCTGACCAGCCCATTCAACAGAGGGATGGGAAAGAAATAAAAATCAAGTTGAAAATTAGTAAAACTTTTGCTGCAAGAACTGGCTTATATTTTGGGGTAAAATTTTGTTTGGGATTGTTTGTGAAACTAAATTAAGCAACAGTTGGCAATATATACAAAGCAGAGTTTGTTCTCCAGGGCTGCTTATGTACAATTTCCTAACAATAAAAAGAAAATTCATTATCTGTCAGTAAAAGTTAGTGGTTTCATGACTTCCTGGAAAGACTCTGATACTTCATCATTGTTATTTTTTCACATGAAATTGTTACCTGAACACTGCCTGAGAATCCATTTAAAATTTTACAGTGGGGGAGAAAGGAGAAGGCAAGAAAGGGAATCCAGCAGAATAAAAGCTCTTGGACAGAGGAGCTAACATCTTGAGTCAAAATAATAATGACACATAAACTCTAAATATGGAGTGAGCGATGCCTGGGTGGCTCAGCGGTTGAGCATCTGCCTTTGGCGCAGGGCGTGATCTCGCTGTCCTGGGATCGAGTCCCACATCCGGCTCCACGCATGGAGCCTGCTTCTCCCTCTGCCTATGTCTCTGCCTCTCTCTGTGTCTCTCATGAATAAATAAAATCTAATAAATGAATAAACAAACAAACAAATAAGGAGTGAAATATCCCCTCCTTAATAAACATTAGAATAAGCATAGTCAACAATGCTTTCTAAGAGGTCAGAAGAGAACTTTTATGGAATGCCTACAGTATGTCCAGTCAATTGCCCACATTATTCCATTTAACCAGATGGGAATCCAATAAAGTCAGTATGATGACTTTTTTTTTTTTAAATAAGGCAAAGGTCATCTAGCTAAGACCTGAAGCCATGCTATTTTGTCTTCTACCAGTCTGTATTATTTACTCTTTCCCATACTAAACTTCTTCATGGTTAGAGTGCAAAATTCATCCCTCCTGTACAAGTCGTAAGATCCTAATATGAACAAATCCTACTTCGGTAGGAGTCATAGTAAAACTTAAAAAGGAAGCTGGAATCTTTGGCATCCTTCAAGTCCAGGTATTGTTTCAAACATAAACCACTGCCAAAGTGTCTCTCAGAATGAAAGGATGCGTGACCAGGCAGTGTGGATCACAGTGGGCACTGAGAAGTTCCCAAAGGCCTGAAATAGCAGTGATAAACAGCAGACATGCTTGGGTTACAAATAATCACATCAAGAAAGTGTCCATGTACTCTGTGCCTAACAATTGTTCCATGAATATAAAGTTATCTGCCTCATTTTCTTTTCATTGCTTTGTATGCATCTTTTTCACTTTGCTAGATTTTTAACTTCAGGGGGGTGGGGTAGGCAGGAATAGTTGTTTCTGTTGTCTCTTTGCTTTCATGCTTCCTCCTATGTAGCCACAGCATCTAGGATGGGGGACTTCCATAGAGAGTGAGTTTGAAATACAATAGGACTCTAACCTTTAGCAAATCTTGTATGACCTAGAAATTCAGAAACCACCTATATTAATTAGAATTTAAAAATACAAGCAAGAAAATAGAAAGGGTACCACTTGAATTTATATACAGATTTCCAGACTAATTTTTAGCCTTTGCTAATTTAATTAACCCAAAACAGAGTACCTCCAAGCTAATTCTACAGTAATAACTTTTTAATAAGATTAAGTCAGCCTATAAAATGTATGTATGTATGTATTTATTTATTTATATATTTTATATATATATTTTAAGATTTTACTTATCTATTCATGAGACACACACACACACAGAGAGAGAGAGAGAGAGGCAGAGACACAGGCAGAGGGAGAAGCAGGCTCCAAGCAGGGAACCTGATGTGGGACTCGATCCCGGGACTCCAGCATCATGCCCTGGGCTGAAGGCAGGCACTAAACTGCTGAGCCACCCAGGGATCCCCTATAATATGTTTTTAATGCAGTTTTTTTTTTCATGGATTAACAGTGGCTAACAGAGATTTCCCTTTCCACTATTCCCTTTCCTTGTCTCCTCAAAACTGTACATATGCTATCACGATATTTATATGCAACCTGATCATAGATGAAGGACCCCTTAAGGACTTAACCATTTTGGGTATGTTAATTAATTGACTAAAAGTTATTTTTTGACCCAAATACTCTAGGAAATGCTTTTGAAACAAAATGTGATTAGACTCTGCTGTGAAGTCCACCTCTAATAATCTCAACATCTCAAGTCAAACAGCTAACATTCATATTCCTTTTTAGAGAGCTGCACACAAACAGGCATCCTCATCAAGGTGTTCACAGGTACATGCAGTTAGTAAATGTCATCATTCCCTCAGGCATCACAACACCTTAAAAATATCTTTCTAAATATCCAGAGAAAATTATAATCATGAATCTCAGATCTATATATTAGTTTGAATTTGCCTTATATAACATCAAACATCAGAAACATGCATTCTTTTTTTTTTTAAGATTTTATTTATTTATTCATCAGAGAGAGAGAGAGAGGCAGAGACACAGGCAGAGGGAGAAACAGGCTCCATGCTGGGAGCCGGACGTGGGACTCAATCCTGGGTCTCCAGGATCACACCCTGGGCTGAAGGTGGTGCTAAACCACTGAGCCAGCCGGGCTGCCCCAAACATGCATTCTTAATGACTGTTTTCTGGTGAGCAAATGTCTTTAATTAATACTAAATTTGGGGAAGGAGAGAAAGAAAAGAAGGGCCTTGTATCTTTATCAGATATCAGATTGTTGATTTGTCATAGAGGAAAGCATCTCAGCAGAAGATCACTTTAGTCTCAAGATGGTTTTGCAGAAGTGTTTTTAGTCATTAAGCAGAATAAGTTATAGTATCTGCACATGGAAACATACATGTGAATCATGATGTCTAGTCAGTGGACTTAAACTGTATTGAATGAAGTGATCTAAAGCAAATGTTAAGTACTATACCTAAAGTCTGATCATCCTAAAAAAAGGAGAGGATAATTACTCTTACTGTCATACTGTGTTGTCTTTTTTGGTAGAAGACCCATCCTAACATTCAAATCCTTTACAGTTACTAGTATATTAGTTACTGTGATGCAGAAGCGATATAGCTTACTTGCATTTGCATGTGCTTTGCAATAATATTATTAGGTGGTCTGTGTAGAGGATCAGAGAAATGATGCTATCATACACCATCTTCTCTCCTTCTGTTTCACCATTGACATGAGGCCTGAGAAAAGGCTGTGGATCACACTGAAAAATATCTAAGAAATGATAGGAGAGGAATATAAATAGTTATTGATTAGGCTACCAAATAAGTTCTCTTGGCGTGGAGATTAAAAGAATATCGAGATGATTCTGGTGCATTTCTCCTATTTTACTGTTCCATTTTTTATGTCAACAAGGCCAGGACACTCAAGCATATTCACATTCAGCTCATTAAAGTTTTGAATACTTACTGTTACACCTCACTACAAACAAGGCCCCAGACAATGAATATTGGCAAGTAGTACTAGAAAACTAGAAATGATGGCTTTTAAAGTCTTAGCAAGTGGGGCTGAATGGTTAGACATGCAAGATAAAGCTAAAATGGGACATATGGCATTTTAAAGAATATGATGCAGGGCCACACCTAAATACAATGTTTTATTGATTTTTGTTTCTTTGTTGTTTTTTGTTTTTGAAATTTGATCATTACCAGCATTTGATGACTATCCACAGAACTGCTAGGAGAAAATCCACATTGTTTTCATTGTGGAGAAAGACAGTTTCTATAGATAAAAACGTGCCATGTACTTTCAACAAGTGTTTTTTTTTCCATTAGATTTAACTCTAGAGCAGAAGTACGAGTCTCTGCAGAGAAACCAGAGGAAAAATAAAAATTTAACCTGGTGCTTATACTGTTTACATGACAGATGAAAAGAGACTCAATAAATCAACAGTGTCAAGAATTAAGCCATCTTGTTTGGTTTTGTTTTTTCCTCTGGGGTATTTTTATGGGACTTCTTGACTTTTCTTCTTTAGATGAGTAGAAATGAAGAATCCACTAAACAAATGATTGACTATTATAAACAAATGATTGACTATTGCTTGATTGGTATTACCAGAAACCTACAAACACGTCATGAGAAGAGAAGTAACAAGAGCATGTGCTATTATTTCTTAATAGGAGAGCAGACAGAGAAGTCATTTCTGAGTCATATTTTGGGTCAATGTTATCAGGTAAGAAAGTTATACCTCAGGTCAACAGCAGGTATTTTGGGAGGAAGTGCAGAGCCCTGACTATTTGGTCCATTTTCTTCTTGGTGCTTTTGTATCATAAAATACTCTGGTAAATACAAGAGAAAACTTTTGCTCTGCAAAATACTTACTGGAACTTATACCTCAAGACTAATGCTTTATTCTCCTATGTTTTGATGGAAGTGTCAATACAAGACTGTGATATGAAAATATGATTGGCATATTTCTGTAATATCTCTTCTTGCCTGCAATTCTGTATGGTGAAGCTTGCCTTTCAAGCCACAAGATAATAGAACTCCCTCTGGTAGATTATCTTTTCCGGTAGATAAACCTGTACATATATATAAACCTTGCCAAATGTTGCCAGTGGAGAATATTAAAAACCTTTTAAAATAGATGCTAATTATTAAATAAAAAGAAATTCCTATTTTTTGAGTTGGGACATGAAAAAGATTTTTATTTTAATGAGCTATAGTAACAAAAAATATCTAGAACACTCTTTTCTAGTCAATGTTCACAGGTTAAAATTAGTTCAACTATACAAACTAGCAAAAAGACAAAAAAGGATATGTAGGGAACAAAGGTCAAACTGTTTAGAAAAATAAAAATAGAAAATAAGTATTGAGTGTTTGGTATAGCACGGAAATACTGGTATGGAAAGTATAGAACTGAAAAGAGGGCTTTGGGCTTCTCAAAGCTCTCATCAGTAGAGCACTAACTAATGGAAATTACTTTCAAAACTATTTTGGTGATGTGAATACAGATTATTTAGCACTTGAATATTCTCGAAACTGAGCCATGACAGGATATAACCAATTTTAAAAATCACAATATAAAACAAAACAAAAAGATTCCTAGGAGGTGGGGCAGCCCTGGTGGTTCAGCGGTTTAGCACCACCTTCAGCCCGGGGTGTGATCCTGGTGACCTGGGATCAAGTCCCACATCAGGCTCCCTGCGTGGAGCCTGCTTCTCCCTCTGTTTGTGTCTCTGCCCCCAGCGCCCCCCCCCCCATCTCTATGAATAAATAAATAAATAATCTTTAAAAAAAAAAGATTCCTAGGAGGTGAAAGAAATAGAATCAGATATAAAAAGAAAATTGAAACAAAACATTTGTCATTTTACTTTCTCTCAATCATCTTTTTTTTTAAGATTTTATTTATTTATTCATGAGAGACAGAGAGAGAGAGAGAGAGAGAGAGAGAGAGATAGGCAGAGGGAGAAGCAGGCTCCATGCAGGGAGCCCAACGTGGGACTCAATCTCGGGTCTCCAAGATCACACCCTGGGCTGAAGGTGGCGCCAAACCGCTGAGCCACCCAGGCTGCCCTCTCAATCATCTTTATCAATATCTAATAAATACTATTTATAGTATTCTATGTGTTGTACGAGATATAAAGGATAAAATTCACAATCCCATAATGCACTGGAATATCAGTATTTTAAGCAATGTGCCCCCCCCTCCCAGGTTGGGTCCAGTGGCTAGATTATCAAGGAAGCAGTCATTTTTATAGTACACTTCCCTTTCAAGAGATTCTCATCATGATGTAAAATGTGGCTACTCCATAATAAAAGTTATTTTATCTTTCTTGGTCTAATAACCCAGAAAATAAAATCATTTGCCTACTGTTTCTCACAAGGTTAAGAATTCAAGTTAATCAGTACATATAAACAAATTCTATTGAGGGCTTCACCTTGCCAGTTTGAGACAAAATATATATTCCATAATTATTAGGGTAAAATTCCTCTAATTAAATGTAAAACTTACAAACCATCAACTCTTGTTATATGAGTAAAATTAACCCCCTGAGAATATCTACTGCTTTGTTTTCTTAATAGCCCAATTTTAAGTATTCGGAATGTATGGGTCAAAAAATTAACCTTAAGGCCACATTTTCTCATAAGTTAATTTGTGTATTTTAAAAACATTTTAAGGAAAAAATAATCCTAAATCATTTTCATCTAAATCTTTCTCTATTGGCCCAGAGAACACAGAAGCAATGACAGGGACAAGATGTAGATCCTCTTAAAATTATGCATTCTGTTTTACTTGAAGGCAAGAAGAATATCCAACGGGCATTCTAATAAGTTTAAATTCCTAAAGCAATCCATCCTTAAAATAAAACACATAACTTTGACCAAATTCACAAACTGTAAAGAGAGGCAGAAAACCAGTATAATTAAAACAAAAGATTAGCTCTATGAATGTTAGTACAGAGTTCATAGATAACAGAGCTGTGAGGCTGTCCCATGCAATGTCTGAATCACGATCCCTCCCCTTCACAAATTCTCCATTCTCTGACTTCCTTTTTATCAGCAAATAACTTATAGTTCTAACTCTCCATCGAGAAACATCCTGTGACTTTCTGTTCCTGACTTGACCATCTATCTCCATTAATCAAAATGGAACATCTTTAAGACATCAAACTAAAGGTTAAACTTAAAATGTGGGAAACTATACTCTTTCAGAAAGATGTAGATGGGAATGTATGCATCCTTTAAAAGCATTACAATTTGTGGATAGGAAAGTATCCCTTATTATCCTCTTCTAAACTGACAATAGAGATCTTATCAACAGGAATGCATTATGCCCTTCACCTTGCAATAAGAATTGTAGGGAACCACTGAAGAAGCAAATGATCCTTTTATCAAGACAATGGAGAAATGAAACTAATGCACGTGAACTATTTGGAAGACTATTCATTAATTGAGAATGTGGTATTGCCCACGTACAATAGGAGGTGGGAGAAGAAAAGAAAACAAGGCTTAAGAATCTATCTCATCAAATGGAAGATGACCCTTGCTCTGGGAAAAACACTATCAAGTAAGGGTGGAGCTGAGGAAAACAAAACCTATTTGTCCCATAAAACTGACATTCTATCTACTCCATGAAATTTCCTCAGGCACCTTTAAATAATAATGTGATTGTTGTCTTTTCTGTCAAAATGTTAAAACACCTTTTAATCTGGAGATAGTCTAATCCGGGTATTTATTGTTCTATATTCTACATACTTGACTGCAGTTCATGGGGCTAATAATCTTTTCAATGTTAGTTGTCACCACAATTATATGGGCAGCATATCCTTTGATTATCTCTCACAACTTATTTCTAACAAATCACAAATGTAAAAATATTGGTATTTTCCCAGCAGCCTCCAGACTGGGAATGTAAAGTTTTATGTCCTCAATTTATTTTTCCTCAAATCGATGCTTTTTACATATAACATTTTATATTTAACAAGAAGAAACATTTTCCATGTGTGCCAACACAGCATACCTCCAAAGCCTTTGTGTCTAATTATCAGTTGTTATTTATCATTTATTTAACAAAAATAATCAGCTCAGCACCTGTATAAAAGTAAAATGGGGATTACATCGAGACACCTCATGTCAAAAATGCAACAGACATTCTTTGCTCTATAGCTCTGAACTAAATGTCTTTATGTTGGAGGAAAAAGAAATCCTGTAGATAACAATGTTCAAATGCCCAGATGACTTTGTCAAAACTAACTAAATAACATAATACATGTTGCCTATGACTGAACTCTTTGAAGATTCTATCCTTTTGATTATTTGCAGATGATCATATGCCTTTAAATATCAGGGTCACAAGATAGATTGTGAAGGGACCAGATTAAACAGAAAGCTAGCTGTTCTGGGGACTTAGAAAAATCCCTTTATGTTTGGTGGCTTTTAAAATCACTTCTACTATCTGACACTAGGTTCTCAATTGACACAATTTACAAGATTCTGCATAAAGGTGTAAGTGAGACCTCAAAAGGAAACGAAAAAAAATCTGATTCAGAAAGAAGCCATGCTTAAAGAAAATTCACAAAATAGGCTGCACTTTCAAAATGCATGACCTCATTCTTTCCTGGCACTACTGCGAATGCAAAACAAAACCAATGATATATATATTTGTATATATTGTGTAGACACCTAACTAGTGCCTGCCACTGTATGTCAGAGAAAGAAAAATGATGGCCCTACTCAGGATAGGAGGCTTCTTGTCCTTTGATAAAATAATGAATTTGCTTCCCCCAAACCCTAAAGTATTACTACACACAGAAACTGAAGGAAAAAAATAAACAATAAACATTATAAATTGTTTAAAGTTATATCCTACTATTTTGGAGTTTGTGTACCAAAAAGACTGTGTAAAATAAAAGGAATGCATGTGTACAAATGTAACAATCATTGGTTCTCCTTTTCATTTTCTATCCTTCCTTGTAAATTCATTTTTACTTAAAATATTAGTACCGTCTCCATGATACCCTACCTAACAACAGACAGACCAGCCTCTTCACAGACTCATGGAACTCACAAAGATGGAATGAAATAGTTCTTGATATAGACAGACTCCAGGAGATGATCTTTCCATTGGGAGGCACACAAACAGATTAAAATGTGCTCTTTATAGTAATAGAGATAGAGTCAAGACTGAGCAAGTGAGAGCTCAAGGAAAGAAAAAAAATCTCTTCTGTCTGCCTAAGTAGGCAGAGGAAGGCTTGCGATGGGAAACTTGCTGAATATGTACTAAGTGCCAGTTTGCATTTAATTTTCTGTTCTGCCTGTCTGAGGTCAAATATCCTTTTGCCCTGGCATAGTGTTTACCTCCACTTTCAAATGAAGCTCTGGACAGGGACAGCAATGCCAGATTCCAAGTTGGGCCCTCCCTCTAAGCCCCTTTGGAAGGAATGTTGGTAAAGTACATTGGAGGGAAACCCACATTAAAAGTCTTCCTGATTCACTCAGCTGCAGAAGTGGGTGATGGTGGTAGTGGTAGTGATGCAGAGGTGGGGGTGAGGTGGAGTAACTATGACAGAGAGTGCCCATTGAAGGCTTCCAGGAAAGGTCACTGGAATTCCTATTAAAGTGAAGATGCTGTCAAGACCTAGATATGTCCTGGAATAATGCACACAAGCTTCCAAAGAAAGCTCCTTAAATAAACATAAATATTTCTTGGCCATTATGCCTGCTTGTTCAAGTTCAAGTCCTGTGGTTTATGCCTATTGTTTTTGCAAATAATTTCTTTCTTAACATATCTATCTTAACATATATAAGATATATATATATCTTGACCTATCTAATCACGAACACATCCATCTCCACAGCTAAGGGGGGTGACAGCCAGAACTTACCTACCTGTGTCAAGTAGTGGCTAAAGAATTGTTGCAACTAATGCTTTTTTTTTCTTTTAAAGAATAAAAAAAATAAAACCTGAAAAACTAGTCTTTGCTTGAATGGATGGGAATGGACTTGGAATAGAGGTTAAGCAGTGACCTGAGTATCTTATTGAATGTAGAAATGAAAAAAACAAAAACAAAAACAAAAACAAAAACTCATATCAGAAGTTTTAAAACCTCCATTAAAAAAAAATGTTCACCAGAATCTGTTGTGATGACTGAAAGATAGAAAAAGTTACACACACACACACACACACACACTAAAAGGAAAACTGAAATCTAAGAAAATAAAACATGTAAAATAAACCTAAGAGAACCCTGCTTGGGTTTACCAAGAAACACAGACAGTAAGAAAATAAAGAAGTGTTATTCTTTAAAGTACACAAGACCAGCCTCCTTACAGCACACATGTGTGTGTATGTGTGTGTGTACGTATGTGTAAAATGAACTTTAAATTTTAACTGTTTGAATTTTGGTCCATGGTTGTACCTATCTAAGTTGTTAAAATAAAAAAAAAAAATACTCCGTGATATCAGAAACAATGCAGGATAATGACATTTGAATTTGGAATAATATGTAATGTTTAAAAATTGATATAAGAAACATATATTTCAATCATATGTGAAATATATATAATATTCCAGAACGTATGAGGAAAACTGCTCAAAGTGTCTTTATCAAACAAAATAATAAAAAAAAGAAAACTGACAAAGCAACTCATACCATGAAAAATGGTCATTCCATGAAAAAATAGTCATTCTATCACTCTCCAGATATAATTCTATACGTAGTGAAATAATTCCACTATAAGTGGTCTTTCACCATCCAGTTAGTTTTATTGATTCTCTAAATGCTACAACCACACAGTAAAACTATCAGATAGCTATCTAGAGGAATGCATGAATATACTTCACTTTACAGAACTGTATGCTTCTGAAAACCTCACCCATTTTAAAACATTAAAGTGCATTATACATAATAATGGCATTTGAAAGTCTTCAGTATCATGAACAGCAGAGAAAAAGCATCAGGAGTCAAAATATAAATATCAAGACTCATCTTCTGGGAATTAGCATGGTATTTATTTTAGTTTTGAGTTGGTTTTTTTTTAAAGATCTTATTTATGAGAGACACTCAGAGAGAGAGGCAGAAACACAGGCAGAGGGAGAAGCAGGCTCCATGCAGGGAGCCCGACGTGGGACTCAATCCCAGGTCCCCAAGATGAGGCCCTCGGCTGAAGGCAGATGCTCAACCTCTGAGCCACCCAGGTGTCCCAAGTTTTGAGTTTTAATCGATGGACTGACCACCCAGCTGTGCTATTAATATCCCCATACTATTAAAATTGCCATCCAGGATGTCAATAATAATAATACACTCAAATGTACTGAGAAAATAATGTTCAAAATAAAGAAGGTACTGTATTTTTATCACATCATGTGACTAATTAATTGCCTTCTCATAAGAATATACTTTGTGTCTTCTTTTGTTTATTACACTATTCACATCTTTCCTGGAACAAGCAGTTCTCTTCATAGAGAGCTACATAAATCTAGACAGGAACAAACAGCCTCAATATACGATTGACACCCAAACTGTCAAGCCAGCAGCTCTGGTGACAGTCATTTTATAAAACTGCTTAGTCATTCCTGTCTAGCCCTGTGATGCCCAAGTATCAGCTGCGGAGAAGCCATATCATGAAATGTTAATTTGGCTCTTCAAGATAACATGCTTTTAAAAAGTGATAAGAAAGAAAAGTTGAGCAGGGCTCAGACAGACTGTCTCTGTTCCCAGGTTCTGAAAATGCACTCCCTGAAATATTTTCTGTAGCCTTATGAGCAGCAACATTCCTCAGTAATCCTGATGAAATGACAATTTTCTCCCGTCAAGGAGGTGGGGTGGGTGTGTATCTCCCCCTGCGTATTTCTGGTCAGGAGTTAATGTAAGACGTGGCAAGAAAACATACCCTACAGGCATGTGTCCTTAAACTTCACACTTCGCTAAAGCTGTTCCTTTAGCTTTGCTCTCATCTGCGGCCTCCCCCACCATTTCTTCCCCGTTGCTCCTGTTCAATCTGGCAGCACATTTATGGATGCAATCTTTATGAGACCTGCCATGTGAAATAAACTCACACTCTATTCTCAGCATCCTCCTTTCTCTCGTATATCCCCCTTGGAAAAATGTGATAACCTTTGTTTTCAAAAATACTACTGACTTGTGTGTGTATTTGCTTTGAAAATTGAGTCTTTGAAAATGATCCTGAGCCAAGCAACTCACACTTGGGGAACACTGCAGTGAAGAGACAGATCACACAGAGGCTACGAGGAACAAAACAAATCGTCTTGACATCTGCTGAAGTGTTATAAATAAAGCCGGCTAGTAGAAAAGATGAAAGTGGAGCTTGATTCTTCACCCCACTATCCTGCCCCCACATGCTAAGAATAATCTTGACTGACCCAGTATCTCTGTGCTTCTTAGAGAAAAGCAGTAACGTTGAACCGGGTGTTATTATCTCACAGCAACGGTGACTCAAATATTTAACTACTTAGACTTTTATACTTTGCATCCGAAGAGTAATTCCTGGAGTGTATCAGTCTTAAGGCAAATAGTGACACATTTTCATTCTTTGAATGATGGAATACAACAGTCTCCATCTCTTCCTCTCCCCCTCTTTTTCCCTTGTTTCTTATTCTCTTTCCCCCCCAACTTGAAGTCTTAAACCCCATCTAGACACCCCTTTTATGAGTAGGACTGTTGCAAAGGAACACTAATTATTCTAATAAGATGCAAATATGAGGGGCATCTGGGTGGCTCAGTCATGAAGTGTCTGTCTTCGGCTCAGGTCATGATCTCAGGGTCCTGGGATCAAGCCCCACGGCTTGATCTCCCCCTCTCTCCCCTGCTTATACTCTCTATCTCAAATAAATAAATAAAAACAAAATCTTTAAAAGTATATATACAAATATGAACTAGAGAGAAACATTTTAGAGTGGTACTCAGCAGCCTTCTGCCCCTTTTCAGCTGCCTAGTTCAATCTAGAACTGTTTTTAGATGACTACATGGAATAGTTCAGAAGCTCACTCAAATGCAGTATTTAAAAGAGATGACATGCCTCTTCTTACTTTCCAGCTCTAGCTTCTACCTGTGGCAGACATCACCAAGCAATTGCCATACTTTCCCACTCAGTACAGACATCACCTCAGGATCCTTCTTGACACAGCACTCCCAGCAACCATCAGCCATTATCAATGAACTAAAGCTGCCGTAGAAAATAGCATCTAATTGCCTTCTTGCATCTAGCGATCCTTCCTTAAGATCAATAAGCATGGAGGAAATTGTGGATCAATCAGCATGAGTCTATTTACTTTTATGGGTGGTCTTGAGGGAAGCTGGTTAACTTCCAATCCATATATCCTTGCATTCTTCTACTAATTGTGATGAAGCATTAGAAAATTTAAGAAATCATGAGCTAAGTGCAGGGTATGTACCATGGTAATCAGACTGAGTGGCATATCATTTTCATTAAGTAAGAGAGCACAGAGAAGATAAACATGTCAGCCCCCACAGTTACCATGTGAAGTCCTAGGGGAATCTTATTATTAAATTAAGAAAAGTATCATGTCTGGCAGTACATATACATTCATTCAGACATATATATTAATTAATTTTAGTGTGATGGCAATGCTCTCTATTTGGATAGGGCTCCAGGTAGATACATTTAATAAAGCTCATGGAATGGTATATTTAAGATTTGTGAATTTCATTGCATGGAAGTTTCATCCCAAAAGAAAAAAAAAAGTATTGAACTCATTAATATGTGTTGAGTGTTTAGAAGTGGAACACACTGGTGTCTGCAACTCATGTCTTATTCAAAAAATATGATGAATTGATGAATGGATAGAGCAAAGGGTATGTGATAAAGCAAGTATAGTGAAAGATTACTTGTAGAATCTAGCTAGTGAATTCACTGTAAACTTATTTTCATTTTCTGCATGTGTGAAAATTTTCATAATAAAGCATTGGGAAAAACTACAATATACTCCTAGTGTTGTGAAATGCTTGAGACCTAGTTGTCTTTTCTCCTTTTTGACTGGAAGCAAGAGATAGCTCAATTAATGAAAATGACTTGTTACTGAAATGTCTTGATTTTCTTCACAAAAGAAGCACTGGGATGCACTTACACAACTCCTAGCCAGGAAAAAAAGACAGACTATTTTACCTAGATTGCACTACCCTCACTGCACCCAGAATGATGTATCTTAAACATAGTACTTTTGTTAGCAAAGCATCAGTCAAATATAAATATAAAAACACACTTGCCCACCTTAATAAGAACATCACTGACCTTATTTGTTCATTTTTTCCCCCTCAGAACCCACAGACATTCATGCTGACTTGGCAAACCATGGTTGACAAACCACTGCTCTGTCAAATGTGCACTGGGGATTTCAGAGTCTAAGTGATGGATATTGTGGGGCACAAAGTATTCAAACCTTAGACTTTTGTAAAACAAGTGCGAAGAGCTCAGTGAAAACCTATTATCACCGGTAGAATGGAGGAGGCAATGAAATTCTCAATCATACTTCTTCTCAGTTTAGGTCTGAGGGCAGCTGGACACAACATGTGGAAACAAGGGTATTTTTTAACAAATGGAACTAAAAACAAGATATTTAACCTATACTATTAATTTTCATAGCAATGCGTGAGCTAACATGCCCTGGCAATAATTTATAACATGATCAAAAATATATATGCTCTTTCTCTCTTTCTCCCCCATCCCCACTTTCTCTAGCCCAGCTTTGAAAACTCCAAGTCCCAAAGATCAGGATGATATAATTTAGCAAATGAGAATCAGTGAGCACACTGCAATACACTTCAAGGGTTCACTGCTCAGCTTGTGATTCCATACTTTTTAATTTCCTTGTACAAACAGTGAACTGAAAAATGGGAAAATCCATTTGGCTAGTCTGAGCTATAAATTAAATCCTTGATTAAATTTTGGCAATTACATCTCCAGGTTGTTTCCATTTCAACATTTTAAATACATTTGAATAAGCTTCTGAATCATGATCTTGGCAATCTATTGTATGGCAAAAAGGACTCTAATAAATACTATTAAGAGGTTAGCCGGCAAAGTGAAAAGTTGAAGAATACAGTGAACAAATATTTTATCCTGCTTTTAAGTTGTTTGCATATAAGCGTAAGTTGCTAAGAGGCAGAAAATAAGTACAAGAATCTTATGTATGTTCTTAATCAGTAAAGAACAATCAAAATAAATGGTTCTCAAACTTTATTATGCACAAAAATCACCTAGAGGTTTTGTTAAAATGTAGAATCTTGGGACCCCCCCCTCCTCTCAATTCCCCTACCCCTAACCTTCCAGACACTGATTGAGCAGGTTTGGCTGGTGCCCACTAATTTGCATTTCTTTTCTTTTTAAATTACATTGTAGCTAACGTACAGCATTATATTAGTTTCAGGTGTACAATATAATGATTCAATAATTCCGTATATTACTCAGTGCTCATCATGATAAGTGTACTCTTAATCTCCATCACCTATTTCACCTATAACCCTTCCCACCTCCCCTCTGGTAACCACCAGGTTTGTTCTCTATAGTTAAAAGTCTATTTTTTTATTTGTCTCTCTGTTTTGTTTCTTAAATTCCACGTATGAGTGAAATCATATGGTATTTGTCTTTCTCTGACTTATTTTGCTTAGCACTAATATTCTCTTGCTCCATCCATGTTGTTATAAATGGCAAAATTTCATTTTTTATGGCTGAGTCATATTCCATTATATGTGTGTGTATCTATACACACACATAAATATACACACATCCATATGTAATATATATATCACATATATTACACATACACCACACCATATATAATATATATATTATATATATATAAATATATATATATATATATCAAAACTTTATACATCATTTATGGATAGACACACTTGGGCTGCTTCCATAATTTGGCTATTGTAAATGGTGCTGCAATGAACATGGCGGGGGGGGGAGATGTTACCCTTTGAATTAGTGTTTTCGCATTCTTTGGGTAAATACACAGTGGTGTGATTACTGGATCATGTAGACAGTTCTATTTTTAACTTTTTGAGAAACCTCTGTACTGGTTTTCACAGTGGTCGCACCAGTTTGCATTCCCACCAACAATTTCTTTTCTTCCATATTATCACCAACACTTGTTTCTGGAGGTTTTTTTTTAATTTTAGACATTCTAACAGGTGTGAGATGACATCTTATTGTACTTTTTATTTGTATTTCTCTGATTATAAGTCATGTTGAGCAGCTTTTCATGTGTCTGTTAGCCATCTGGATGTCTTCTTAGGAGAAATGTCTGTTCATACATTCCACCCATTTTTAATTGGATTATTTGTGGGTTTTTTGGTGCTGGATTATATCAGCTCCTTACATGTTTTGGATACTAATGTTTTATTGGATATGTCATTTGCAAATATCTCCTCCCATTCAAGTAGTTTGTTTTTTAGCTTTATTGGTTGTTTCCTTTGCTGTGCATAAGTTTTTGTTTTGATGTAGTCCCAGTAGTTTATTTTTGCTTTTGCTTCCCTCACTTCAGAAGACATATTTAGAAATGTTGTCAGGGCCAATGTCAGAGAAATTATTGTCTGTGTTCTCTTCTAGGATTTTTATGGTTTCAGGTCTCACAATTAGGTTCTTAATCCATTTTGAGTTTATTTTTGTGTATGCATAAGAAAATGGTCCAGTTTCATTGTTTTGCATGTAGCTGCCCAGTTTTCCAAACATCATTTTTGAAGATACTTTTACCTGTTGCACATTCTTGCTTCCTTTGTCAACTAATTGACCATAACATTATCAGTTAATTTCTTGGCTCTCTCTTCTGTTCTATTGATCTGTGTGTCTATTTTTTGCCAGTACTATACTGTTTTGATTATTACAGCCTTTTAAAAAATATTTTGTTTATTTATTCATGAGAGACACAGAGAGAGGGAGAGACAGAGGCAGAGGGAAAAGATGTGGAACTCGATCCCAGGATCATGCCCTGAGCCAAAGGCCAATGCTCAACTGTTAAGCCACCTAGGTGTCGTTATAACATAAGAACAGCCTTATAATATAACTTGCATACTGGAATTGTGATACCTTTATTTTTGTTTTTCCTTTTCAATATTGCTCTGGCTATTATGGGTCTTTTGTGGTTCCATAAAAATATTGGGACTTTTTGTTCTAGTTTTGTGAAAAAATGTTGTTGATCTTTTGATAGGAATTGAATTAAATGTGTAGATAAATTTGGGTAATATAGACATTTAACAATCAGTTTTAGCAGTTTTTTGGTGGAATCTTTAGGGTTTTGTGTATACAGTATCATGTCATTTGCAAATAGTGAAAGTTTTGCTTCTTCCTTACCAATTTGGATGCCTTTTATTCTTTTCTGTTGTCCGATTGCTGTGGCTAAGACTTGAACTACTACGTTGAATAAAAATGATAAAAGTGGAAAAAATTATTGTCTTGTTCTTGACTTTAGGGGAGAAGCTTAGGGGAAAACTTGAAAACTTGGTTTTTCCCCATTAAATATGATGTTTGGGGATTTTTTATATGAGGTCTTTATTATGTCGAAGAATGTTCCTTCCAAACCACTTTGGTAAAGCACTTTTATCATAAATAGACATTGTATTTTGTCAAATGATTTTTATGTTATCTATTGAGATGATCATATGGTTTTTGTCCTTTTATTAATGTGATGTATCACATTGGCTGATTCACAAATATTGTTCCACTCCTGGTTCCAGGGATAAATCCTACTTAACCATAGTGAATGATTTTTTTAATGTATTGTTGGGTTTGGCTTGCTAATATTTTGTTGAGGATTTTTGCATCTATGTTCCGCAGAGGTATTGGACTGTAGTTTTCTTTTTTTGTAATGTCTTTATCTGGTTTCAGTATCTGGATAATGCTGGCTTCGTAGAATGAGTTTGGAAGTTTTCCTTCTATTTTTTGGAATAGTTTGAGAAGAATAGGTAGTAACACTTTAATGTTTGGTAGACTTCACCTGTGAAGCCATCTGGTCCTGGACTTTGGTTTGTTGGGAGTTTTTTGATTACTGATTCAATTTCATTGCTGGAAGTCAATCGGTTCAAATTTTTTATTTTTTCCTGCTTCAGTTTTGGTAGGTTATGTTTCTAGGAATTTGTCTATTTCTTTTAAGTTGTCTAATTTGTTGAAATATTTTTTCATAATATTCTCTTACAATCCTTTGTATTTTTGTGGTGTCAGTTGTTATTTCTCCTCTTTCATTTCTGATTTTGTTTATTTGAATCCCCCCCCTCTCTCTTTTTCTTCTTTTTTTGTTGATGGGTCTGGCTAGAGGTTTAGCAGTTTTATTGATTTTTGCAAAGAAAAACCTTCTGGTTTCATTGATCTGTTCTACTGGTTTTTTAGTTTCTTTATTTATTTCTGCTCTAATCTTTATTATTTCTGTCCTTCTACTGGTCTTGGGTTTTGTATGGTCTTCTTTTTCTAGCTCCTGTATGTGTAAAGTTCAGTTGTTTATTAGAGAGTTCTTGCTTCTTTAGGTAGGCCTGTATTGCTATAAACTTCTCTCTTAAAACAGCTTTTGCTGCATCTCAAAAAATTTGGACTATTGTGTTTTCGTTTTTATTTCTCTGCATGTGATTTTTTATTTCTTCTTTGATATCTTTATTGATCTATTAATTGTTTAGTAGCATGTTATGCAACCTCCATGCATCTGTGTTCTTTCTGGATTTTTTTCTTGTGTTAATTACTAGTTTCATGGCATTGTGGTAAAAAAAGATGTATAGTATGACTCTCATCTTTTTTGATTTATTGAGACTTGTCTTGTGGCCTGATATATAATCTATTCTGGAGAATGTTCCATGTGCACTTGAAAAGAAGGTGTACACTTCTATCTAATATATTCTCCTGAATATATCTGTTAAATACATCTGGTCCATTGTGTCATTAAAACCACTGTTTCCTTGATGACTTTCTTTTTGATCTGTCCAACAATGTAAGTGGGTGTTAAAGTATCTTACTATTATTATATTACTATCAGCTATTTCCTTTATGCCTGCTATTAACAGTTTTATGTATGTGGGTGCTCCCATGTTGGATGCAAAAATATTTACAACTGTTATATCTTTTTGTTGGCTTGCTCTCTTTACCATTATATAGCATCCTTCTTTCTTTCTTGTTAGTCTTTGTTTTAAAGCCTATTTTGTCTGATACATGTATTGCTACCCTAGCTTTCTTTTCACAACCATTTGAATGATAAAAGTTTCTCTATCCCTTCACTTTCAATCTGCAGGTGTCTTTAGTTCTGAAGTGAGTCTTGTAGGCAGCACATAGATAGGTCTTGTTTTTTAAAAATCCATTTTGTTATGCTATGTCTTTCGACTGGAGCATTTAGTTCATTTATATTTGCAGTAATTATTGATAAGTATGTATTTATTGACATTTTGTTACTTGTTCTGTGGCTCTTTTTGTTCTTTTCTGTTCCTTTCTTCTCCCATAGTTTGCTAGTTTTCATTAGTGATATACTTGGATTTCTTTCTATTTATTTTTTGCACATCTGTTACTGGTTTTTGATTTGTGGTTACCATTAGGTTTTGTATAATAATCTCTGTACATAGCAGTCTATATGAAGTTGATGGTTGCATAAGTTTAAGCCCATTCTTTACTCCACTGCTCCTCATGTTTTAGGTATATGGTGTCATACTTTACATCCTTTTTGTATGTGTGAGTCACCTGAGTTTTTACAGATATACTTATTTTCATGTTTTTTGTGCTTCCTACTTTTCCTACTCATAGTCTTTCCTTTCCACTCAGAGTCTCCTTTATAATTCCTTATAGGGCTGATAAGTGGTCATGACCTCCTTTAACTTTGTTTTTCTGGCAAACTCTTTATCTCTCCTTCTATTCTGAATGATAGCCTTGCTAGATATAGTATTCTTGGTTTCAATTTTATTTCCTTTCAGCACTTTGAATATATCATGCCACTCTCTTCTGGCATGTAGTGTTTCTGCTGAAAATTCCACTGATAGACTTATGGGTTTGTCCTGGTATATAATTGTCTTCTTTTCTATTTGTCATTTTTTTTTTTTGTCATTTTAATTTCTAAGTATCTTGGTGTAGATCTCTTTGGATTGATTTTGTTGGAAGATATCTCTGTCACTTGGATCTGCATATCTGTTTCCTTCCTCAGATTAGGACAGTTTTCAGCTATTATTTCTTCAAATAAAATTTCTGCCTTTTCTTTCTCTTCTTCTGGGATCTCTAACTGTGAATGTTATTATACTTAATGGGTTTGCTGAGTTCTCTAAGTCTGTTCTCATTTTGCATATTTTTTTCCTCTTATCTGTTCGGCTTGACTAATTTCCATTACTCTGTCCTCCAGGTCACTAATTCATTATGCTTCCTTTCACCTATTTATTCCATCTAGTGTGTTTTCAATTTCATTTATTGTATTCTTCACCTCTGATTGCTTCTTTTTTACTTGTTAAATGTTTCACTGATGTCCTCTATTCTTTTCTTAAGTTCAGTGAGTATTTTATGACAATTACTTTAAATTTTCTACAGGTATATTACTTATCTCTGCTTGGCTTATGTATCTTGCTGTGGTTTTGTCCCATTCCTTAATTTGGGACATATTCTTTTGTCCCCTCATTTTGCCTAACTCTGTGTTTTTCTCTGTGTTAGGAAAGTCAGCTATGTCTCTTGCTCTCGAAAGTAATGGCCTTGTGAAAAAGAGGTCCTGTAGTGCTCTATAGCACAGGGTTCACTCTTCACTGGAACCTGGTGCTTCAAGGATGTCTCTATGTGCTTTGTGTACAGACTGCTGTTGTGTCTTGGTCACTTTTTCCTTCAGTCCGGTTGTCTGCAGTGGCTCTCTTTCTCTGTTGTAGGCAGTTTTTGTTCATTGTAATAGGTTTGGTGGACCTATCTGAAGCTTCCTTGGGCTTGAGTTGGTCAGACTCATGTTTGCAAGATGAGATAGCATGAAACTGCCAGGTACTTTCCCTGTGTTGCCCCCTGGGAAGCTTTTGTTGGTGGATGGGGCCTGCAATCAATCTGTCGCCTCCAGCCCACTGCTGCTGTCACAGTTTGACTCGTGTGTATGGTTATCTTCCAGTCACCCCAGGACAGGAGTCACTTTGGAATGGTGCTGGCCCCTGTCAGGGCTGCTTCCATACTGCCAGGCTTGTGGCCTTGGTTTGAACAGGCTCTGGCCAAAAGCATATTGAAGGGGGTGCATGCAGTGTGCAGCGCCTGCAAGGTCTTCATTCAGGTGAAGAGGATCATGTTGCTGCCACTAGGACCAGGCTGGCTGGGGTGGAGTGCACAGTTTTAACAAGGTATGCATTGGTTTACCTGGAAGTGATACCTACCACTGCTCCAGGGACTGGGGCTGCTGGGATAGATCTGCAAAGCTCTCATGGGTGGGGTATGCAATTTTAGCACGGTGTTGTGCAGCAGGGCACCCACCTCTGCCACTGCTATCAGGACCAAGTCCTCACAAAGCACATGAATGTTGGCCAGATTTGTGCAGGTCTTCTAGGGAATTGGCCCTCAAGTGCAGACTGAGACAAGCATGATTAGAATGGGTATATCCACCAAAGCATGGTGGGGAGAGCAAGGGACTTGGCTTTAAGCAAGTCAGACAGGGAATGTTTGTGCTGTGCTGGTTCTGGTAGGTGTCAGTGTATTTATGCTGGGAGGTCGAGAGGGAAATGGAACCTACCAGCTATTTTGCTCTACAAGGAGTCTTCTAGTGAAATCTGTCCCTGAGGGACAAGCTCTGAGATGAATAAACTACTCTCCTTCTCAGATGCTTCAGGAGTTTTTCAAACTGCTGCTTCTGGGCTTTATCTCCAAGGGCTGTTTATTGTACTGTCTCTTTAAGGGTGACTCAGCTTCCTCTTGCCCTCTAGGCTCTCCCAAAACCAAGCTCATTGGTGTTTAAAATTCCAGGCTTTAAGTCCCACTGGTTGGAAGAACTTCCAGAATTTGGCCCTTCTAGTTTTCAAAGCCAAATGTTCTGGGAATCTGTCTGCCCTGTGCCCACTCCCTGGTGTGATAGTCTGTTTCCTGCCCTTCTCTGCTCCTTCCCTCCCATGGACTGCCCCAGGTTTGTTTAGCTTCCCAAAGTATCTCCACCCTTTCTACCCTTTTCAATGTGGCTTCTTCTCTACCTTTAGTTGTGGAGTTTGTTCTGCCAGCCTTTGGGTCATTTTTTGAATTATTTACACCAGTGTGGGTGGTATTTAGCTGTAGCAGTAGGATGAGGTAAGTTTAGGGTCCTCCTACTCTGCATATTCCCGCTTTCCTTCAAATTTGTGTTTCTGACAAGCTTTCAGGCGATGCTGATGGTGGGATGTGATCATAGGACCATTTGGAGCAATGCTTGTCTAACCTTTTAAATATGAGCAAGCACAACTAAATGATGGTTGGAAAGCTCAGGAAATAACATAAGATAACCATAAATCATTTGTCCAGCTTTTGAAGATATCCAGAAATGTGACTTTATCAGATGAAGCAATAATCTGTCAGTGGCTTACAGATCCTACTAAGGGTTGGGTCTCAATAAAATTAAGAGATAGACAGGCTCCAGACCCCACATGCTGTACTCTTTTCCTGTTGAGGTAATATAAACTTGTTCGCCCTTGAAGAGCTCCACATCCTGTAACCCTCTCTCCAATGTCAATCAATTTTTTTTTTTTTCAATCAATTTTTTTTAAGGAAACTATCAGCTAACTCATTCTCTTTGAATTGTTATATTATCTCCGGGGTGACAGAATATTTTGTTTCCTAATCAAAGTGATAACACTTTAATCATGGAAATTATGGTATCAATCCCTGAGATACTAGGAAGCATTTACAGAGTAGGGGAACAAGTAGCCTTTCCCAGTCCCCTGATATTACAAGTGGGTGGCCCCTCCCTACAACGAAGCCCAACCCCGCCTTCACTGTCTGGAGATTATTATTGATGAAACTAGAGCCAATTTTCATTTGCCCTATAATCACTGGAGGCAAAGAGTCTCAGCTGGTTATTAATCTCATCCGTATCACAAATCCTAGAGTACTAAATCTCCCTTCTGACTTTTCTTCTCCAAGCAAAATCCTATCAGCTTCCTTAGTGTTTGGTATAAGGCCTACTTCCTAACCCCTAATGATATTATAAATCTCCTTTAAATTCTCTCAAAATTGAATGCATGTAAGTACTTGAAAGCCAAGTTCCTATGTGAAATATTTTTTAAACTCCCTGTCTTCACTTCTCTCCCACCATCCCCAATCCAAGAGAATATCTTCTATCAATTAAAGTTGCTATGAATCATTTGTTGACAGAGGTTGAAGAATGGGAAACAAAACAAAACACCCTTAACATCAGACTAACCAGAGTTGAGCAAAGGGGAAGGATTGCTGCCAGGGTCCTGCATAGACCAATCTTACTTACTTCTGCCCTATGGATGGTTTATAATAATCATAAATAAAATAAATAAGGTGATAGTAGCTAGTGCTTCTATTTGTGGTTCACATGTAACTTATAGCTTTGGGTAGGTTATTTACTTAATTCTTGTGGCAACTTTGTAAAGAAACTGAGATTCAGAGTTTTGGTATTCTAATTGGGGTCACAGCACTGGTGTGTGACTGGGTTCTAGGTAGCTTTGCCATAAACATCTTTGCCATACACACTCTTATTGCAAACATTTTCACCACAGACACTTTTGTCACATAACTACTTGGCCATAAGATAATTTTGCTATAAATGATAAAAATAACTGGCTGATAGTTTGGTTTTATTTCTCCATTGACAAATCAACCCCCTTTGGCAGAGTGAAGGTATTGAAGCTACTGTCAGTTTGGTTTTATTTTTCCATTGACAAAATTCCCATTTTTATTTTTTTTTATTTTTATTATTTTTTTTATTTTTTTTTTTACCCATTTTTAAATTATAGAAATCTTAGCTAGCTCTCATAATGGTCTATACAGTGACAAGAGGGTGGTATTGGTCTTAAAATAATAGATGATAACAACTATGTATATCAACTTGATAGAAAATATTGTGATAAAACTTACTGGAAGTGTCAAATAAAAGAGTTCAAAGCCAGATTGCATACTACGCTATATTAGATAATGACATAACAGTGACACAATTACATTACTATGGGACCAAATGTTATAATGATACAAAGCTCAGTCAGAAAGGCATTATAGAATTAGCATTTCTCTCACAGTTTCCATAGATCTTTGGGACATCTATTAATGAAATGTGATGATATGCCAAGAATAGGGTAGAAGGCTTTCATAATGCCATACAAATCTCAGTTACCAATATGCATCCTAGTACTTGGAAAACTGACAATCTCTCTTAAAGAAGGAAGGGATTAATAATTAATTTTATTATCATTATTTTCTTTTATGTTTCATTATGTCCTTTTTAATGCCCCTCTTTTATTTTTTGTTATTTTATCTTTAACAGCAAAATTGCCTTATGGCAATTTCATTATTTTTTTTAATGTTTCATTATGTCCTTTTTAATGACCCTCTTTTATTTTTTATTATTTTATCTTTTATGACAAAATTGCCTTAGAGCCAATTAGTTATGCAGTCAAAATGTTTGTGGCAGAGATGTCTATGGCAAAGATGCTAGGACAAAAAACAGTAACAACAAAACACACAAGGTGTGACAGAGAAGTAGTTGAAATCTGGCCCAAGCCCCACTTGGGGCCTTTTCCTATTATACCATACTAAACTCAAAAGTGTAACAACTCATTAGATTATCCTTCATTCTTATATCTAGTTTTCAAGAAAACTGTCCCAGATTGCCTGTGGACAATGTTTTCTGAAAAACTGAATAAAATGAGGAATTAAAAAAAAAAAAAGGGAAGCTAAGGGTATCTATACAAAAAAAAAAAAAAAAAAAAACAACCCTGGGAAAACACTAGAACTCCAGACAATGGATATTAATATACATTTGCCAAATACAGTGAAATTTGGAATGAGAAGTAGAATACATAACTTCTGAAAACAAGTCATAGATATGATGGGCAGGCTTCAGGAAAACAGCACCAAACAAAAATACTCAAAGGTGTAACCAAACATTTCTATAATAATAATTAATAATAATAATAATAATAACTACTTTCATAAACATAAATCAAAATGGAAAACTACATTTTAGTAAAAATTTGATAGAAGAGAAATGATAGCAATTGGATTTCAGGGATAGGAAAATAACTTTTGAGACAGACATCCTGAAAAAGAAATTTAGCCATCAGGTAGAAAGTCAGCATTACTTTAGTAACCCTATATCAGAAAAAACACAAAAAACAAAGCAAGCAAACAAAGCAAAGCAAGCAAAAAACAAAGCAAACCAAATCAAACAAAACCCAAAAAAATCCTGCAGTGCAATGAGGTTTGAATAGAGGGAAATGACTCAAAAATTTTATATGCAGTATAGTTATCAGTCATGTATAAATGTAAAAAAAAAATAGAGATTCTGAAATATGCACAAACATTGGACCATGATGGTTTCTCTATAAACTACGTGTTTATGGAATTCAGAAAATTGTGATATAAATAAAAATGAGAATTCAAGAACTGCATAGCCATTATATAAAACAATTGAAAAAGAATACTGATTTCATTTGAATGCAGAACTAAAACTGAATAATTTAGGTTATGATGGTTTTATAAAAAAGGTAAATATTAAGAAGTTGGATGTAAAAACAATAATACTGACTTTGGAAACTGGAGGAGAGATGTAATGGGAGAGAAATTAAGTTTGCTATTTTCCTTATTTTTGTCTAAATTATAGATGTATCAACATTATATTTAATTTTTAGAAGTAACCTGTAGAAGAGCTAAAAAAAAAAAAAGGACTAAACACTTCCCAAATAGAATAAGCAAGAATAACAACAAATACAATAGCAAAATACATAATAATACAAAATAAATAAAACAAAGTAGGCATTTAAAAACAGGATACAAAAGCATGAAGACATTCATGTAAAAACCGAGAAGTTCTAAATGATAATCAGCATCCTTGGGTAGAACTTCACTAAATAGCACTCATTAACATGAGTTCTACTTATAATATAGCAGGAGGACATATGGATTAAGGCCTGAATTTTAGGGCTATCATAAAGAAAAAAACACACACTGTATGACTTAATAGAAATTTATTGTCTCTCGGTTATGGAGGCTAGAAGTTACCAGATCAGGATTGGTCATCAGGGTTGGTTCTTTCTGGGAGCAGTGAATGGGAATCTGTTCCTTGACTTACCCTTAGCTCTAGTGGCTTGTGGGCAATCTTTGGCATGACTTGGGGTGCAGAATAGAATAAGCAAGAATAACAACAAATACAATAGCAAAATACATAATAATACAAAATAAATAAAACAAAGTAGGCATTTAAAAACAGGATACAAAAGCATGAAGACATTCATGTAAAAACCGAGAAGTGCAGAAATATTGGGGTGCAGAAATATTGCCCCGATCTTTCCTTTCTTTTTCTTTGTTTTTATTCTTTTGATTTTTTTTTAACTACTTGGAAAAGCTTCAATATTTAAACTTAGCTTTCTGACTCTGTGCTTGTGCCATCAACACTTTCACAACAATTTTATGCTTCTCAATGTGGAAAGCATGCTTAATTCTGTCACAGATACATTAGCACACATGGAACCACCAAAGGCCCCGTCGACAGCGTTTTTTTCATTTTATTTTTTTTTAAGATTTATTTATTTATTTTAGAGAGAGCACAAGTGGGAGGGTCAGATGGAGAGGCAGAGAGAATCTCAAGCAGACTCTGTGCCAAGAGTAGAGCCTGATGTGGGTGGGGCTTGATTCCCAGAACCCTGAGATCACAACCTAAGCCAAAACCAAGAATCAGACACTCAACTGACTGAGCCACCCAGGTACCCCAGGTTTTTTTTTCATTTTAGATAATCTCAGAATTTTAGGTCTCATCTGACAAACTCCTGGGCACATGCCACACATGGATTTTGGTGCTTCCTCAACCTTTTTGGTATAGAAGTAAATAATTCTGTCACCAGGGGTTTGAGATAATCTAGTTTTGTTAGAGGATATAGGACAGCTGATGGTCCTATGTCAAATGCTGGACCATTCTAAATGCCACTATACAATGTCCCCAGAAGAGAAAAAAGAAAATGTCTGCCTTTATTTTTACACTATGTTATCTCTGTGTGCATGGCTGTCTCCAAATTTGCCCTTTCTATAAGGACATCAGTCATACTGGATTGGGAGTCTATCCCATTCCAGTATGACCTCACCTTAACCTATTTATATCTGATACAACACTATTCCAAAATAAGGTCACAGTCTGGGGTACTGCAAACTTAGATTTCAACAAATGAATTTTGAGGAGACACCATTCAACACACAATAAGGTCCCTTTCTGCCTTTTATGCAGTTGGAAATATATTAAATATTATTTACTGTGTATGAAAGTTTTCAATCATCAGCAGAAACCAATCAACAATTGTAAAGTGTGATTTCATGGTCATTCTGTGTTAGAGATCAGAAACTGGCAAAACAAAACAAAAAATACCCTGCCAAATGGAAGCCTTATATAAAACACTGTAATTTGAAACTTGGCAAAGAGCACCGAGGCAGAATGTCTTCAGAAAGACAGCTAGACATGATTCTATGAAAGGGCACTTGCCAGCAGAGTCAAAGTTAAACAATACTGGATGGATACTGATGTGTTCAGTCAGCTCCAATAAGAAGCTAGTTCTTCTTCCTTTGGATGAGTGCTCTCAAAAATAAAAACAAAGACACTAGTGCTGAGTGTGGGGAGGAAATATAAAGTGGAATGAGGGAAGAATCTAGAATCATACCAAAGCTTAACAAATCACCCATGGAACCCTCCTAGTGGTCTGGGAGTCACTAAGCTAATACTCCAGTGAGATCTCTGTTCTCAAACTGTTAATTTTTATCTACCGGTTGCTTTGGACTCCCATTTTAGTAGGTCCTAAGGGAAATTACAAAGACAGTAAAAGTGGTCCTGAATTTCTTTTATTTTGCTGAGCTTAGCAACAGTGACTACTACGGTCAGTCACGATAGTGACTCTAGGGTAACAACACTAGTTTTATTTCCAACAATGCAATATGATCTTGGACAAGGTACTTAGATAGATGGCTTTCTGTGACCCAATTTTGTCAACAGTGCAATGAGGCAACTCATGTGAAGCTCAAAAGAAAGCAGTGAAAAAAAGAGTATGGGCAGTGTCTCAGGTTGGTGTCTCCAGAAGCAGGGCCTGAGACAGAGATCCAAGTGCATCTGTCTTACCAAGGAGTGATTCAAGGAAAAGGAAGCATGGGAGGGAATGATGAAGCATGAAAGAAGATGTGGCCTCAGGTGAAGTTCAGCTTTGGTCTCTTCCATGGAGAGCATATTCCGTAAAAAAGGCTTGAGACAATAGAGAAGGCTTTTCATACTTCCATATCAATCGATCACCACAGCAGCCTCCCCCAGAGTATGTAAGACAACTCCTTTCTGCCCAGGGGAATTCTCAGAATAGGGTAGTTGTAAGCTAGTAGCAACCAGTGCTCCGAGCAACCAGGGATGAGTGACAGACTTGGCAGAGGGAAATAGATGGGTCAGAGGAGTACCTCAACAGTACCCAAAACAGGTAGGGATTTAAACTGCCAAACATCACTTCCTGCCACCACATTGCCTCTATTTTATAATGAATTTATTTCCTTTCTAAACTTTAGTTCCATAGTTGAAGAATATTTGAAAAAACAATCACAGGTAGAATGCCAAGGATCACTTATTTACGTTCTGACATTCTGACTTCTGATTGTTTTAAGATATGTTCTCATGCCAATGCAGGTCATTTGCCCCCTTTCTTTCAGCTTCATTGTGTATTTTTCTGTATCCCAGGTGCTAAGACCCTGAAAACTGCATTTCCTGGATTTCCTAGCTGACTACTGCTTAAGTCTGCCAATGCCAAGAACAAGTGGGAGAGTGGAAGATAGGAAGTAGTAAATGCACTTTTTCTCTTGTGGCTTCTGTAGGTGTCACCAGCATCAGTGGCCAGCTAGAGTTGCCAGCAAGCTTCAGCAGCTCCCATTCAGCTGCTAGCTCCAGCACTATTGCTTGAAATGGCAGTGTCAGCCTGGGCCAGCAGGTGCATCTGGCTGCTCTCACAGGGGGACTGGTGGTAGTTTCAAAAGTAGCAGAGTCTTGCAGCAGAGCTAGTGGTAGGTGTTACCTGCTGATACTCCTTCCTCAGTTTTGTTTGGCCAGTCTGAGGGTTAATAGCAGTTTGTTGCTATTATTAATCTCTGAATTACTTCATCCTCTTCTCTTTCTCCTTTCAGTCCTTCTAAGTTTTTTTTTTCTTTTGAAATGATTTTTTTTTTTTTTGGTAAAGAATTCTTGTATTAAAGATCCTTAGTCTGAAATACCTAGAGTGGTTTCTGTTATTTTTCTGCCTGAATTTAATTGATAGCATATCAAACATTATGGTTTTTAATAAGAATGACATCAGAGTCACTGAATAGGTGACTAATTGTGCAGCTCAGAAAAAATAAAGAAGGTGTCTTGTGGGGCATCTGCTACACTTATTCTAATAGGTTACTCTTTGTACTATTTCCTGGGTTGAAATTTGTACATGTGTGATTTAAAAAGAACACTTCTTTTGTGTTAAATTTTATTCATGAACATGATTTGCTATACTTAGAGGATTGCAGAAGCTTTTATATTTCATTCATATATTTTTTTTACCTTTTATCTTATAAATTTAAATTGACAAATATGACTACAGAATTCTGCAGACAAAAAACAAAATCAAAGACCAGAGAAAGACCATGTCAATGTTGCAGGGGTCCATCAGTAATGGTAACGTGTGCTAGTAAAGTGTCACTGCAGAAGACTTTTCCCCAGAGTCTTGCCAGTTAGTATTTTCATCATAACTTCTTCTATGACAGAAAATGTGTTTAACATCTTTGTCCCCCTCTCTCCACAAAACATAGTGTATTATATAAAATATCGGCTCAATGCATATTTATTAGAATAGGATCAACCATTATTTCTCAACTATTTGCATCAGAGTCACCTTGAAGTCTTGTTTAAAAAAAAAAAAAACACTGGTCCTGAGTGACTGGGTCCCACTCTTAGAGTTTCTAATTCAGAAGTCTGAATTTATATTTCAAACAAGTTCACAAGTAATACCAATGTTGTTAGTCTAGGGATCACATCTTCAGAACCTATGGGATAGATTATAAAATCTCTGAGAGTCAAAAATGACTAAATGATGGGTTCTTACCAAAGAAAAATTGGTATTTTCCAACCTATGTCAGGGTCAATCTGATAATAGTAGAGAGCTCTATTTTTCAAAAGAATATTTCATCACATACCGAAAGCCAGACCTCATTCATTCATCACCAATGTTTTCCACCTGTTATCTTTCCAATTTCTTTGGGAGTGAGGGAACAAGCACATTATTCCCCAGTTTTTTTTTTTTTTTTTTTTTAGGCAGAAAACAGATTTGGTTAAATATTAATTTACACATCCAGATAATTTCAACAACTGACTTATTGAGTACAAACATAGGACAGTAAAACTTTTTTCATTCTTATTTGCCCTGTTCAGTGCCAGCAGGATAATCCCTGATTTTAGTAGATTATTAAATTGAGTAGATCAGTAGGGTTTAGGTAAATGATTGAACTGCAAAACTAAAGAATGTTTTGAGGCTAATAATTAATATTTATGATGGCATAATTCCTACTTGTACAATAATGCTAAATATTAAAACTATTTCCATACAAAGTAACCAATTTGAAAAAAAATATGTTCTCTTGGCAGCTATATAAATAGCTATTAATAAAAAAAGTTACAAAACTAATGCCAGTGAGGCAAATGACAGACTTTCAATTATATTAATAGTCAACTAATAGAGAGAATGATTAAAAGATAGTATTGGTTTTACATAATCACACTCAATTATGTGACATTCCTTTCCATCCAAGTATAAAAAAGAGTCAAATCTTCCTCTATCTCATCTATTTGCCATGCAAGATTCTAGAACCCAAAAACATACATTTCTACTGACATAGTGAAAATGTTCAAGAGACTAGTGAAAATATAAGCTGTAATATATATACATTTATCCATTCATTAAACAAATATTAAACACCCACTAGATGCCAGGGATGGTTCTGTGCCCTGGGCATATAGTAGTGACAATCACAATGATCCCTACCCTCAGCGAAGTTTCATTCTAGTGGGTAGAAATAAACAATAAATAAATAAATAAATAAATAAATAAATATAAAAAAGGGAATTACTTAATATATTATAAGCACTATGAGGAAAAATAATGTGGAGATGAGGATAGGAAGTACTGGAGTAGGGGTGATAGAATTTTCAATGGGCTATTCAGGAAATTCCTTTTGAGAAGGTGACGTTTGAACAAACACTTTAAAGAGATAAGAAAGCCAATGAAAATTTGGGAGAATACCAATTGAAGAAGAGGAAATGCCATGTGCTGGGGCTCTGATACACGATTATGCCTGTGGAGCTCCCCCAACAGCAGAATACCTAGAATGAATATACCAGAATAAATAAGAGAGAAAGGTAGGAGAGGCGAGGAGAGTGTTAACTAGAGACTAGCAATAAATATTCTAAGGTCTTGTCGAGGAGTCTAAAGTCTGGCTCTGGGCAGCCCAGGTGGCTCAGAGGTTTGGCGCCTGCCTTCAGCCCATGTCCTGGTCCTGGAGACTCAGGATCGAGTCCCACGTTGGGCTCCCTGCATGGAGCCTGTTTCTCCCTCTGTCTGTGTCTCTGCCACTCTCTCTCTCTGTTTCTCTCGTGAATAAATAAATAAAATCTTAAAAAAAATAAAGTCTGGCTCTTACGTGGAGTGAGATGTGGAGCCATTGAAGGAAATCTTATTAAACATTAGATATGAACTGGTACTTTCAGATAATGGCACTGGTATTTAATTAAGATTAGAAACTTTATCTATACTGTGCAGTTGGAAATTTTTATATAGAATCCCTACCACAGTACCAGATATGAGGGAATAATTAATTTTTTTTCTTTTTGGAGCATATAAAACATTTGAAATGAAAAAGATCAAATTGTTTTTTACTGGTGACCAACAAGTTGTTCTTAAAATGAAATGGGTTCTGAGAAAGTTATAAAAGCCCAAAGAGAAACAGAGAAGTTGGTGCTTACTTATTTAGAGCAACTGTTTATACTGCCATCAATTCTGTTTGCATAGAAGAGGCTATTATCAGAATGTTTAAGTTCACGGTATCATTCCTGACAAACTGACTATTTTAAGCTGGGAGGGACAGGAATTGGGGACGAGAGGAGGAAAAAGGATACTAAATTATTGAAATATTTCTTTGGTATAAAATGTTAGAATCCTTAAATCTACCTATGGCTAAAATATGTAAACTATTCTGCTTTCAAAATATGATGATGTTTTACGAAGAAAAAAATGACAAAATTCAACTATGACTTGAGTCACTGATATATAATGCGTTGTATTTTCTCCCAAGGCTATGTAGAATATATTTGTTCTTTAGTGGCCTCATGCTAATAAAAGACCAATAAAGATACTAAAAAGGTTTGAGCCACACAGCCTTTCAGGTGCAGACTAAGTAAATATTTAACTCCCGGCATTTATTTTACCAGTAATCTGGTAAGAACTGGTTTCTAAGAGAGTAGGAATGCCTTATTATGGTTACAAGGGTCTTCACCAGTTATTGTATGCATTCCTTTAGCAAGTATTACCAAGAGTACCGAGTTATTTTCACTAAGCATTTTTCTTTGCCATTAGTTCTACTCCTCCTACTCATCCTTGCGCTTTAAATACTATTCCTTTGTTTTTCCTCTAGCCAGTTCAAATAAGCACTTACTTTTCCTTTTTTGGAAAGGCCTCTAAGAACTCTTTTCTATTTGGTGTTCAGAAATAAACCCCATTAACCTAGAAGTTTTCTAAACTATGCTTCAATCCACATATACAATTAAGCTTCAATTAACAGGGTTAATAATCAAAGTACTTAAGTATCTTCTAACATCTATGGCTCCGAAGAAACAAACTATTTTTTTTTTCATCTAAGCCTATTACCAAGTTGATGTTTGGTTAAATGAGATTTTCTTGACTCAGTTCTATTTCCCTGAATAATACTTTATAAACCCTATTCCATTGGGTTGATGTAACATATTTAAAAAGAATCATTGTCACAACTTTGGAAAACAATGACAAGTCATACAAATACATACAGGCTAAGAGTAACCTTGATGAACAGATGTACTCAGCATCCAATTCCCTTAAATATCACATTTCTGGATGCAAATTAGAGACATTATCCTCTTCCTGTCTTTAAAGTAGTGAGATTCATGGTCAAAGTGAGTACTAGATAATTTCACGATTTTCAAGGGTGTTTCATACTAACTTGTAGTGCGACCAATTGCAGTACTTAGTAGAAAACTTTTAACAGATTTTATTTTAAAAATTTTATCAAAATTAGGAAATTGAAGCTATAGAAATTATCCATTTGAATAATTAATCCATTAATGCATCCAAAATAATTATTGAGTTCCTGTCCCTCCAGGTACTAGTGAACTTGTCACTGGGAATGCAGCCATAAACCAATGAAGAGTTGCTCTCAAGGAACACATGAATTGACCAAGACTAATTAATCTCTTTATCTGAAATATATCTTTTAAAGAAATATGCTATGGGTATCACTGATCCTAATATATTTTGAGGAGCTTCCCAATGATGTTGTGCTGTGGTTAGACTAATCACTTGAGTTGTTAGAGAGTACAGAACTCCTAAGGGTATTGAAGTTCTTTTATCTCTAAAAACTGCCTCTGGTGACTACCCAATCTTTAGCTCATTAACTGACTCCTCAATGCTACTATATTATTCCAGAATCACTAAAAGACTTTTCTATTCCTTTTGCCAGAAAGTCATCAAACTATTAGGAAAATCAGGAAAAAGCTTCCTTAAAGGCTGCAAATATACCTTGATGGCCACTTCAATAACCAAAACTATAGAAAATTGTTCTTTCTTCATATACCCCAAAATGGCATTACTGATAACCCAGAGAGGTCTGTCTGCATTGTGTAAAAAAACAAAAACAAACACAAACTTAATTACAATTGTTAGATATATTAACATTGGCTACTAAGAAATTTTTAGCCAGTTGTGCATTTCATAGGATATGATAAGAATTAAATCTCTCTCTCTCTCTCTCAAAATGTTCATGGGGGGGTTTAAAAACACTAAGTCTTTTTTTGCTGTTGTTTATTAC